>NC_142947.1:41095890-41108390 GCF_046866305.1 Octopus bimaculoides | reverse complement strand
GGTGGATTTTTTTGTATGATTGTGTATAGAGGAATATATTATTTTGCTTAAAAGAGTTCCAACACTGTCTGTTTTTTATGTTTTATTTATATTCCTGCAGAACTAATGTGGGGTATAGAATATGGAATATACAATATATAATATAATATACAATATATAATATAAAATAAAATAAAAATGGATGGCACCATGAAATAAAGTATTGAATGTAGATGAAATATTGAGTGTTCAATATAAAGGATCAAATATATAAATATATAAATATAAATATAAATATATATATATAAAGGCGACTCGAGTTTCAGGGCTATTTCCCTTATATATATATATATATATGGGTATACACACATATATACCCATATATATATATATATATATATATATGTAACTTCGGATTTATATGTTCATGTGTATCTATCTATCTACCTATCTATCTATCTATCTATATATATATATATATATATATATAGTTTATTGGCTAAACTGGCAATATGACCATCCCCAAGTACAACAACATATATATATATATATATATATATAAACACACACACACACACACACAAACTGCGTTTTAGCTATGTAAACTAGAGAACGTCTACTAAGCCCACTCTCTTCCTTCCTTATCCTGTCCCTGGGGCTTCACCCGACCTCCCCTTCTCTTTCTCACTGTTATTGGTCCTTCCCTGCCCCCATTGTTACAAAGGACCACTGTTCTGCTGAAACATTCCTGTGATTTAGTTACCATTCCATAGGTTCTGCCTGTGTCTCCCTGTGTCTGCTGCCTCTTACCCTCACCCTCTGACTTCCTGCTTATATCCCTATTATGTAGGTATGTCTGTCTAACAATCTATTTTCTCTCTCTATCTTCTCTTTCTCTCTTTCTCTCTCTATCTATCTATCTATCTATCTATCTATCTATCTAACAATCTATCTATCTATTTATCTGTCTATCTATCTATCTATCTATCTAGCAATCTATTTCTCTCTCTCTCTCTCTCTCTCTCTCTCTCTCTCTCTCTCTCTCTCTCTCTCTCTCTATCTATCTATCTATCTATTTTCTGTCTCTATCTATTTTCTCTCCCTCTCTCTCTCTCTCTCTCTATTATATATATATATATATATATATATATGCCCACACACATTCACACTCTTTATCTATGCATTCATTTTTTCCACTGTCCCTTTCTCTCTCTCTCTCTCTCTCTCTCTCTCTCTCTCCCTCTCTCACACCTTATCTCTCTATCTTTCTTTTACTCCTTGTTCTCTTTCCCAAACATCTACTATTTCACATGTGTACACACGCACACATCACAACCACCACCACCACCACAAACAACAGCAATATATACATGCACAAATACATGCTCAGCCAAACAATTGCCATGACCCAATGAAAAGAGAGAGAGAGAGAGGGGGAGAGAGAGCCTCTTTGTGGTGACTTGACCTGCTAGAATAAACGGCCAAGCTTCCACTGATGCGTTAGTTACTTCTGTCATCTTAGAAAAGATGGAGTGGGACGGGATTAAAAGATTATAAAGTTAAATCCTACGTAGTCACAACATGCCATGTAAAAACGAAGGTGATGTCATGGGTGGAATGTCAGTTGACACAAAGAAAGGTTTCAGTCATTTGACTGTGGCCATGCTGGGGCAAAGTCTTGAAGGGGTTTATAGTTGAACAAATTGACCCAAGGACTTTTCTTTTTCTTTCTCTTTTTTTTTTTTTTTGTTTTAAGCCTGGTACTTATTCTGTTGGTCTCTTTTGCCGAACCACTAAGTTACAGGGACATAGACACACCAACGTCAGTTGTTAAGCAGTGGTGGCGGGGACAAAAACACAGACACACACACATATATCTGTTTATCTATCTATCTATCTATCTATCTATCTATATATATATATATATATATATATATATATATATATATATATATATATATATATATATATATATATATATCACAGTCATACCGGCCATGACGAAGGGAAATAGCCCTGAAACTTGAGTCGCCTTTATATATTTATATTTTTATATTTATATATTTGATCCTTTATATTGAACACTCAATATTTCATCTACATTCAATACTTTCTTTCATGGTGCCATCCATTTTTATTTTATTTTATTTTATATTATATATTGTATATTATATTATATATTGTATATTCCATATTCTATACCCCACATTAGTTCTGCAGGAATATAAATAAAACATAAAAAACAGACAGTGTTGGAACTCTTTTAAACAAAATAATATATATATATATATATGACGAGCTTCTTTCAGTTTCTATCTACAAAATCCATACTCAGAAGGCTTTGGTTGGCCCGAGGTTATAGTAGAAGACACTTGCCCGAGGTGCCATGCAGTGGGACTGAACCCAGGACCATGAGGTTGGGAAGCAAGCTTCTTACCTCACAGCCATGCCTGCACTGTTTCTTTTTTTGTTTTCTTACTTTTCTTCCTACCTCTTTTACTCTTTTACTTGTTTCAGTCATTTGACTGCGGCCATGCTGGGGCACCGCCTTTTTAGTCGAGCATATCAACCCCAGGACTTATTCTTTGGAAGCCTAGTACTTATTCTATTGATCTATTTTGCCAAACCACTAAGTTACGGGGACCTAAACACACCAGCATCGGTTGTCAAGCGATGTTGGGGGGGACAAACACTGACACACAAACATATACATATATATATATATATATATATATATATATATATATATATATATATACACATATATATACGAGGGGCTTCTTTCAGTTTCCGTCTACCAAATCCACTCACAAGGCTTTGGTCGGCCCGAGGCTATAGTAGAAGACACTTGCCCAAGGTGCCACGCAGTGGGAATGAACCCGGAACCATGTGGTTGGTAAGCAAGCTACTTACCACACAGCCACTCCTGCGCCTATAAAAATATTTTGTTAATAGCATGGATTTCCAAATTGTTTTCATTGCGCAAAACAAGAGCAGAGTTCATTCACATCACAACGGATTGCATTCCACCCACACCTTCAGTTTAAACGCCTACAATTTAAACACAGGTAATTAAAGAAAGCGAAAGACCACTTGGTCTCAGGTGTGTTGAAGCACGGTTTGTTTCTGCGATAAGCACCAATCCACACCACCTCTACCACTACCTGTTTGTTCAATCACACCCAAGGACCTCGACGCATCTACAAAACCCCTAGAGTGCTTCTGTTATAGTGTGTTAAGAACATTTGTCTCTCCCACTCAGTCTAGACAAACATTGAAATCTCATGTACACGAAAACAGCAGTGACAACAACAACAACAACAGCAGCAGTAGCAGCAACAACAGCGGTAGTAGCAGCAATTATCTCAATGCTCACCTTTCCCTTTGACTCTGGTGCTAACCTTCATTGATTAGCATACAAGAACTGGAGTCGTGATGATCTACCTGTGACCATCCTGCTGCTAATTTCCACTGGAGCCTTCCCACCATGCAAAGCATATCAGAATACCCGGAACATTGAGGAAGGTACAGCATGTGTACACTAACTACTACACTGTGGCCCATACGATAGCTAAACCACTGCACGCCAGATTGTCATGTGTAGTGTTTATTCTACAGGTAGAAACCTGATATATCTAGAAAGCTAGATATCTTAATCTTGCAGCACACTAAGATCGTTGCACAAACAGCCTGCACATGTCGTGCAGCTCTTTGTTCTTAATCATGATTACAGCTGATCTGAAGCTACACAAGAACAGCATACGTTTGGCATACTACATACCATGAGAGCCGATCTTGTTGTTGTTATATGCGTCAGCTTATATACATCTGATGTCCCAAAATACCTGTCTCTGTATTTCTCTCTCTTTCTTGTTTTTATACTTCTGTCTTTGTTTTTATACCTGTCTCTTCTTTCCTCTTTTTGTCTTTCATTCCTACACAGACATATGCTCTCTCTCGCTCTCGCTCACCCTCTGTCTCTCTCTCCCTCTCTGTCATTTGTTCCTAGCTGTTGCTCCTTGGGCATGTGTCTTCTACTATAGCCCTGGGCTAACCAAAGCCTTGGCGTTGGATTTGATAGAAGGAAACTGAAAAAAGTATGTTACATGTATGTAATATATATATGTGCGTGTGTGTGTGTGTGTGTACAGGTGTGGCTGTGTAGTAAGAAGTTTGCTTCCCAACCACATGGTTCCACGTTCAGTCCCACTGTGTGGCACATTGGGCAAGTGTCTTCTACTGTAGCCTCGGGCCGACCAAAGCCTAGTGTGTGGATTTGGTAGAGGAAACTGAAAGAAGCCCGTTATGTATATATATGTGTGTGTGTGTGTATATGTTTGTGTGTCGGTGTTAGATTTTCCTTGGGGCTGGCCAGACACACAAAACAGATGCAAACACACACATACACACACACACACACTCACACACTACATAGAGGCAGACATACATTCACTCACAGGCACATACACACCCCTGGGCACACACATACACATGACCTCAAAGTTTCCTTAAAAGCACAGCTGACCACACTTAGGTGTGGGTCTGTGGGGAGAGAAAGTTCAACTGTTACTGTTGTCCCCAACAAAAGCAAGAAATAAAACAAACGTTGCTAACAGCTGGGGGATTGCAACAACAACAACAAGCACCACCACCACCACTACTACTACTACTGCTAATAATGATAATTAATTCTCTTTATTGGCCACAAGGTCTAATATAAGTCAAGACATTAAAGGACAAAACAAGACGATAAACAAAGGGTTTTACAAAAAAGAAAAAGGTCCTTGTAAGCATTTATAGGCGCAGGAGTGGCTGTGTGGTAAGTAGCCCACTTACCAGCCACATGGTTCTGGGTTCAGTCTCACTGCGTGGCACCTTGGGTAAGTGTCTTCTGCTATAGCCTCGGGCTGACCAAAGCCTTGTGAATGGATTTGGTAGACGGAAACTGAAAGAAGCCCGTCGTATATATATATATATATATATATATATATATATATATATGTGTGTGTGTGTGTGTGTGTGTGTTTGTATGTTTGTGTGTCTGTGTTCGTCCCTCCCCCCAACATCGCTTGACAACCGATGCTGGTGTGTTTACGTCCCCGTCACTTAGAGGTTCGGCATAAGAGATCGATAGAATAAGTAATAGGCTTACAAAGAATAAGTCCTGGGGTCGATTTGCTCTAGTAAAGGCGGTGCTCCAGCATGGCTGCAGTCAAATGACTGAAACAAATAAAAAAATATTTCATAATGAAGATAACAAATGACGAGTAACAAAAACCCCTAATAGGGGGAGGCACTTTAAAGGTCAAGTGTGGAAAAAAACCCATAAACCCCACAGGTGCCTGGTCAACAGGGCAAGAGCCCTTTCTCCTTTTATACTTTTTTTTTTACTGGTATAATCTCAGAATTGGTCCATCCATACTGGCCATTTTACCGAAATTCAACCACCTTTCCTCACTATACAGCTGGTACTTAATTTATCAACCCCGAAAGGAATAAAAAGCAAAGTTGATCTCAGCTGGAATTTGAACTTAGAACGTAGCGACAGGTGAGATGCTGCTAAGCAATTTGTCCAGCATGCTCACGATTCTGCCAGCTCACTACCTTAATAATAATAAGAAGAAGAAGAATACTGCTGTTGCTTTGTTACTTTATCTGAATGCTTAGATCCTTTGTAAAACTTAAGTCCATTATTGAATGAAACTCCCACCACCTACCCCTTCTTGCTCCACTCTTTGTGTGTGTGTGTGTGTATGGATGTGTCTGTGTATGTTTGTGTATATGAATGTGGGGGCAGTTTGGGTTTGGGGTGGGAAAGGTATTTCTGAAGTCTCCATGTTTGATGTGTGGTCTTTTGTTTTTCTTTTTTTTTTATCAGATTGCATTCAAAATCTGTTTTAATCCATTTCAGCTGCCACACTGCTAGCTTAGGTCTACTTAGATATGCACACACACACACACGCTCACACACACACACACACACACATTTCTGTATGTGTTGTTATGTTTCTATACATGGACATATCGGTACAGTTGCACAGGGTTCCGGGTTCAGTCCCACTGCGTGGCACCTTGGGCAAGTGTCATCTCCTATAGCCTCGGGACAACCAAAGACTTGTGAGTGAATTTGGTAGACAGAAACTGAAAGAAGCCCGTCATATATATGTGTGTGTGTGTGTTTTTGTGTCAGTGTTTGTCCCCCACCATCACTTGACAACTAGTGTTGGTTTGTTTACATCCCTGTAACTTAGCAGTTCAGCAAAAGACACTGACAAAATAAAGTACCAGGCTTTAAAAATGATAAAGTAGTGGTGTCAATTCATTCAACTAAAAAGAAAAAAAAATTCTCCAAGGCGATGCCCCAGCATGGCCGCAGTCTTATGACTAAAACCGGTAAAAGATATGGTTGTGTAAATTGATTTCTTCATAAACCTAGACTGTTGTAAAATACGTTTCATTATGTATGATATCGATGCCAGTGTCGCATAATTGGCACCTGTGCCAGTGGCACATAAAAAACACCTTTTGATCGTTGGGCCTCATGGAGGCAATGACAGATGACCGCGACCTTTGGCATTATGCCATGCTTGAGTGAAAGACCCCTCACACTAAGTGAAATTGTAATCATGGCAGATATTGGTGTCACGCAACCAATATTTATTCCGGTGGCACATAAAATCTCCCATTACACCCTGAGAGTGGTTGGCAGTACGAAGGGCATCCAGCCATAGAAACCATGCCAAATCAGACCGGGATCTGGTGCAGCCCCTCAACTTACCAGCACTGGTCAAACCATCCAGCTCATGCCAGCATGGACAATGGGCGTTAAATGATGTTGATGTTGATGATGATGATGATATCTGGAAGAGGGAATGGGGCTGTTATGACCATTTTTAGGTGAAGTTAGTGTACAGGTCATTGTGTTTTATCTTTGTTATTTTTAAGATTACTTCTAAGTTATTTTGGTCAGTCGGTCAAGTGGCTGGTCATCTTGTATCCTCTTACTATTATTGTACTGCATCGTTTAAATAAGCATTATTAATAGTGGCAGTGACGGCTATCTGCTTAGACTTATTCTGAAATTAATTTTTTTCAACAGGGAGGTGGACAGTAAATAAATAAAGTATTTAATTATAGAATTTAAGCAAAAATGAGCTAAGAGACAGGGGTCAGTTTATAATGGGAAAAGAATAAAGGACAGAAAAATGCAGATTGCAAGGGCAAGTTTTTCTGTTGCTGTCACAGATTTTAAAATATCAAAGTTTAGTGAAAATTTTCAAGATTTGGTATATTGATGTAATTTTTCATGCTGAATCCAATTTTGTGATTCATTTATTTCAGTATAATTTTAGAAAAACGTTCCAGATGTTTAAAGTTTGATAATTTTTACCCAATCAGAAAACAGGATTTGGAAGCTAGCATTTTCTGCATTTATTTACTCAGATATTTATTTACTCTTTGACTCTTTGACTTGTTTCAGTCATTTGACTGCGGCCATGCTGGAGCACCGCTTTTCGTTGAGCAAATCAAACCCAGGACTTATTCTTTGTAAGCCTAGTACTTATTCTATCGGTCTCTTTTGCCGAACCGCTAAGTTACGGGGATGTAAACACACCAGCATCGGTTGTCAAGCGATGTTGGGAGGGACAAACACAGACACACAAACATATGTGCCTTAAGGTTACATGTGTCTGTGGAGTGCTCAGCCACTTGTACATTAATTTCTCAGAGCAGGCTGTTCCATTGATCAGATCAACTGGAACCTTTGTCCCCCCAGCATCGCTTGACAACCGATGCTGGTGTGTTTATGTCCCCCGTAACTTAGCAGTTCGGCAAAACGGACCAATAGAATAAGTACTAGGCTTACAAAGAATAAGTCCTGCTTACTAGGCTTACAAAGAATAAGATTTGTTTGACTAAAGGCGGTGCTCCAGCATGGCCGCTGTCAAATGACTGAAACAAGTAAAAGAGTATTCATCATCGTCGTTTAACGTCCGCTTTCCATGCTAGCATGGGTTGGACGATTTGACTAAGGACTGGTGAAACCAGATGGCTACACCAGGCTCGAATCTGATTTGGCAGAGTTTCTACAGCTGGATGCCCTTCCTAACGCCAACCACTCAGAGAGTGTAGTGGGTGCTTTTACGTGTCACCCGCACGAAGGCCAGTCAGGCAGTACTGGCAATGGCCACGCTCAAGATGGTGTATTTTATGTGCCACCTGCACAAGAGCCAGTCCAGGGGCACTGGCAACAATCTCGCTCGAAAATCCTACGAAGGCCAGTCCGGCGGTACTGGCAACGGCCATGCTCAAAATGGTGTATTTTGTGAAAATAACCTGAACGCTAAAGTTTTAATTTCAGTTATGTTGGGTCGATTTACCAATTCTACCATTAATGTTTTTCTTTGTCTCTTTGCAGTGGCCATTTGACCAACGGCTCTATGTCTTGTATCGTGTGGTGGTTGCTATGGGATTCATCGCTTGGATTATTGCTGATGTCATTGACGAAACAGAGAAATTTTACAAAGACCGTTTTTGGATCTGGTTTATTTTCGCAACCAATTGGAGCTTCGTTCTACTTACCCTCACAACAATTGTTGAGGCCATATGCTGCACTTATTACTGCGTAGCAGCGCGTGGTCTGCTGGGTGAGTACTTTGAGCTTGCTATTGTTGTTGTTGTTGTTGCATTTGTTGATGCACATGTTATGTGTATGGCTGTGTGGAGGTGTGTGGCTTAGTGGTCAGGGCGTTGGACTCATGATCGTAAGATTGTGGTTTCGATTCCTGGACTGGGCTATGAATTGTGTTCTTGAGCAAAACACTTCATTTCACGATGCTCCAGTCCACTCAGCTAGCAAAAATGAGTAATCTTGTGAGGCACTGGCGTCCCATCCAGGTGGGGAATACATACTCCATGAAACCAGGAAACCAGCTCTTATGAGTCAGTATGACTCGAGAAGGTAACTTTGCCTTATTTGTGGAGGCACGTGGCTTAGTGGTTAGGGTGTTGGATTCGTGATTGTGAGATTGCAGTTTCAATTCCTGGACCAGGCAACATGTGATAGTGAGGGTTCCAGCTGATAATAGGTGTTCTAACTGATAATGTGTTCAGGTTGATAGTACGTGTTCTGGTTGACAATATGTGTTTGAGCTGATAATGTATTTAGGCTGATAGTATGCATTCAAGGTAATAATATATGTCCTGGCTGATAATATATGTTCTCACTAATAGAATGTGTTCATGCTGATAGTATGTGTTCAAGATGTTAATATTTGTTCAGATTGATAGTATGTGTTCTGGCTGGTAGAATGTTGTTCGGACTGATAATATGTATTCTAGCTGATAATGTGTTTTACTTGATAGTATGTGCTCTGGCTGATAGAATTTTGTTGAGATCGATAATATGTATTCTAGCTGATAATGTGTCTTACTTGATAGCATGCATTCTAACTGATAGAATTTTGTTGAGACCGATAATATGTATTCTAGCTGATAATGTGTTTTACTTGATAGTATGTGTTCTGACTGATAGAATGTTGTTGAGACCAATAATATGTATTCTAGCTGATAATGTGTTTTACTTGATAGTATGTGTTCTGACTGATAGAATGTTGTTGAGACCAATAATATGTATTCTAGCTGATAATGTGTTTTACTTGATAGTATGTGTTCTGACTGATAGAATGTTGTTGAGACCAATAATATGTATTCTAGCTGATAATGTGTTTTACTTGATAGTATGTGTTCTGACTGATAGAATGTTGTTGAGACCAATAATATGTATTCTAGCTGATAATGTGTCTTACTTGGTAGTATGCGTTCTGACTGATAGAATGTTGTTGAGACCGATAATATGTATTCTAGCTGATAATGTGTTCTACCTGGTAGTATGCGTTCTATCTTTTAACCTCTTGGCGTAATGTATTTAATAACTTTAACCCCACCTTATTCACGTGAACCTATGCACTAAATAATCTTTATATTTCATAGTTAAGTGCTAGTTGTGAGAACATTTTTGCTGAAAAGTTTTAAAAGATATTTTGACTTTAGATTTTTCATTTCTTCTTCTTTTCTTTACTGTAAGTTATTTATTATATTAAGTTCATGACCCACCTCTATTCAGTATATAAGTAAGCTGGGAGTGCCACAAGTTAAACTTCAAACAAAATCAGATGGAAATTATGACACAGACACAATGAAATATGTTTAAACCCAGAATGATGTTTCGTAACATAAATTCTTTTAGTAATGTTAGTGATTATTAGAGTTGGTCCTATAGATTATATTCAAACACTGTAAAAAAAAAATGATTGTTGTTTGGTTGGTTTTCAGGCGATAAAGGCATGGGGCCTTGTGGATAGGGTGTTGCACTTGTGAATGCAAAATCGTGCTTTTGACTTCTGACTCAAACAGTCGGTGCTGGTTTGTTTGTCTCCTCTGTAACTTTGCGCTTCAGCAAAAGAGACCAACAGAATAAAAACGTCCTGCATTGATTCATATAACTAAAATCTTTCAAGGTGGTGCCCCAGCCTGGTCGCAAGTGCAATGACTGAGGTATGTAAAAGATAAAATATACAAGATATATCCATTACACAGACATAAACGCTGCAAGTAGGATGTGACATGACATTTCTTAGTCTAATGGTTACACCACTGAAATGGTGGGTATGGCAAATACCAGGTTACCACTGAAATGGGAGAGTACTCACCTATTTAACTACTTCATTGTCATTTGCTGGCCTGATTGATCAAATCTGTAATTGAGGACATTCCGTTCATGGCCATCCAACAAAATGCAGCAGTTACTCTATGAAGGAGTCCCTAATTTACATACCAAAAGTGTTTAACACTATAAATACCAGCAGCCTGTCAAAGGGACTGTGTATATATATATATATATATATATATATATATATAAACAATTGCAGTGTGGAAGGTGTTTATAAGCCATTTAAAATAACATACAAAATCCGTTAGATTCACTTCAACATTTAAATTTAATTTATCAAAATATTTTCGTCGCTTTGAGACCGCGACCTGTTCACTGACAGAATTTTGTCAGTGAACAGGTCGCGGTCTCAAAGCGACGAAAATATTTTGACAAATTAAATTATTAAATTTAAATGTTGAAGTGAATCTAACGGATTTTGTGTGTTATTTTAAATGGCTTATAAACACCTTCCACGCTACAATTGTTTTCGTTCCAGCACACGATCTCAGATCAGGTCACTTGCTATGCAAGTGCATCTCCGTAATATATATATATATATATATATATATATATAATAATAATAATAACATGACAACAAAAGTATGAATGAGATCTCGATATGATGTAAAATAGAGGAATTTATCTATAACTATAATATGTGACAATTAGTTGGTTGTCATAATAAAACTCAGAGTTTCGGATGCCGGGGCTGAAGTCTGCTCTGGCATCTCATCAGTTATTAAGACAAAATTCACATATCATGTTTATATATACATATGTATATATATACATATATATATATATATATTATATATATATATATATATATATATATGTATACACACACACATACACACACACATATATATACTACAGGCTTTTTTCAGCTATCGTCTACCAAATCCACTGGCTAGGTTTCGGTCGGCCCAAGGCTATAAGTGGAAGACACTTGCCCAAGGTGCCATACAGCAGGTTTGAACCCGGAACCATGTGGTTGAGAAGCAAGCTTCTTACTACACAGCCATGCCTTTGCCTGGGATATTAATTATTTTAATGAAACGAAGAGCCTTAGTTGTCATCAAGGAAATGAACCAGACATGCATAATTAGGGGTTTAGTAGTAATTACCCCTAGGGTTTAATACCTTTTGTGGTGTTAGTGTGTGGGGAGTGTTAGAATTAGGGTTAAGGGGCCATGAGATGGAGTGATTTGAAATGTCTCTTAAGCCTATTTCACACGCATACACACATACATATGCATATTCATATACACATTCACACAGATGCATGCATACAGACATCTATATATACACACATCCATTCAATTTTTCTGAGGAACATTATTTTTCTTTGTGGTTGGGTCATTGATGACCTCTTTCTAGCATATTGGATGTCCACCTAGTGGTCATCTCTTATACACGTATATATCTATCTGTCTATCTATCTATCTATATATATATATATAAAAAGATCCTATATGGATATATATATATATAACGTGAGAGAGTTAGGGGTTGGGGGTTCAACCCACTAAGGGATAGTATCTATCCAGTATACTGCTGGGAGGGTACCCAATTATTGCTACACTAGTGCTATACTAGGTGCAATCAATGGGAGCGGGTAAAAGTGGAGGTTTTACCCAAAATTTGTGTAACAATTAGAAAATGGAGGATAATATGCTGAACCCAACTACTTGCAGACGGTGTATCCCGTTGAATTCATTAATTTACTTCATAGCAAAAGTGACAAAAAAAGGAAGAAAAGAAAAAGAAAGAAAAGAAAAAGAAAGAAGGAACCAAAGCACAGGTG
>NC_142947.1:41004008-41091508 GCF_046866305.1 Octopus bimaculoides | reverse complement strand
GGGCGCTCATGAATATTTCAATAGGACAAAGTTCTGCCCTCGCGCTAACACCAACACCTTCACTGACCCAGTTATGATCCATATTTCATGAGGCAATCTAGGGTGTTTGGAGCCAAGCTGAAACCTTCTTTGTTCTAAAGTATAACCACAACAGCTTTTATAAATGATTAATGCAACGATCCGTTACGCTTATTCTCAGTTCACGCAACCTTGTTACTTTCTTTCTTCTTTTTTTGTGGGGTAACTCATTGAAAATTTCAAATGGGAAAATATGAAATGTTTTTTTTCTATACATTGACAGCAAACGTAAAAATTAAATGTTTTAAATTGAGTTTAGTGTTGGATTGTGGGTAGATATTCTTTTATTTTTTGTATTTGTTTTTGTTTTTACGTTTTACATTTCAATCTGAGTTCAGATCACACCCAGATCAAAATTGAGATGATAATGATAATACTCTTTTACTCTTTTACTTGTTTCAGTCATTTGACTGTGGCCATGCTGGAGCACCGCCTTTAGCCGAGCAAATCGACCCCGGGACTTATTCTTTGCAAGCCTAGTACTTATTCTATCGGTTTCTTTTGCCGAACCGCTAAGTTATGGGGACATAAACACACCAGCAAAGGTTGTCAAGTGATGTTGGGGGGACAAACACAGACACACAAACATACACACGCACATACATATATATATATATATACGACGGGCTTCTTTCAGTTTCCGTCTACCAAATCCACTCACAAGGCTTTGGTTGGCCCAAGGCTATAGTAGAAGACACTTGCCCAAGGTGCCACACAGTGGGACTGAACCCGGAACCATGTGGTTCGTAACCAAGCTACTTACCACACAGCCACTCCTACGCCTATGTACAAGACCTGAAATTTTGTGTGTGGGGATGGTCGATTGCCTCAACCCCAGCACTTATTTCATTAACCCCCAAAAGGATAAAAGACAATCTTGGTGGAATTTGAACTCAGAACGCAAAGATGGACAAAATGTGTTCAGGATTTTGACCGGCAGCTAACAATTCCGTCACCTTAATGATAATAATGATAATCCTTTCTACTAAAGGCTCAAGGCCTGAAATTTTAGAGGAGGAGACTAGTCAATCACATTGGCCCCAGTGTTTAGCTGGTACTTAATTTAAAACACCAAGACAATGAAAGGCAAACTCAACCTCAGTGGAATTTGAACTCAGAATGTAAGGACATAGGAAATGCTGCTAAGCATTTCGTCCAGCATGCCAACGATTCTACCAGCTCACCACCTTAATAATAATAATAATAATAATAATAATAATAATAATAATAATAATCCTTTCTATTATAGTTACAAGGCTTGGAATTTGGGTTGAGGGGTTAAGTTGATTACATTGACCCCAGTACTCAACTGGTATTCAATTTATCGACCCCCAAAAGGTTAAAAGGCAAAGCTGACCTCAGCAGAATTTGAACTCAGAACACAGTGACAGGCGAGATACCTCTAAGCACTCCATCTGGCATGCTAACGATTCTGTCAGCTCGCCACCTTAATAATAATAATGATGATAATAATAACCTTTTCTACTATAGGCACAAGGCCTGAAATTTAATAGGAAGGCAGGGCAGTCGATTAGATAGACCCCAGTACATAACTGGTACTTAGTCTATCGACCCCCCCGATACACACACACGCATACATATATATACATATATATACATATATATATATATATATATATATATATATATATATATATATATATATGGGAGAATATACAAAAAATAACAACAGACGAGGACAGGTGGTGTAAATAACAAAAGTATATATTAGTATGACGCTCGGGAATACGGAAAGTCTTTGACGTTTCGAGCTACGCTCTTCAACAGAAAGAATACGGAGACAAGGAGAAAAAACACGGAGAAAAAAAATTGAATAGTGTTCAGTCAACGGTCATATATATATATGCATACATCATCATCATGCATACATGCATACATATATATATTATATATGTGTGTGTGTGTGTGTGTGTGTATATATATATATATATATATATATATATATATATATATATGACGGGCTTCCTTCAGTTTCTGTCTACCAAATCCTCTCACAAGGCTTTGGTCGACCCGAGGCTTTAGTAGAAGACAATTGCTCAAGGTGCTATGCGATGGGACTGAACCTGGAACCATGTGGTTGGTAAGCAAGCTACTTACCACACAGCCACTCCTGCACCGGTGATAGTTTATTTTTTGAATTCTTTTTTTTTCTGCCATTTTCTTTCTTGATAATCAACAGTACCCTTGGAAATGGTATCACTTAGCATATCCAAAAACCATTAACAGAAACTAGTAAAAAAAAACCAGAAAAACCAAATGAAATAAAAAAAAGAACGTGAATGAAAGTAGCTGAGATAATGCTGTTGGGAAGGAAATTATATATTGCCATGGAATGAAATTTCCTTAATTGATCGTAAACCATAATGGAAACCCGAGACAAAAATCAAAGAACGAGTACATCTATTGCTTGATGGTAACCCAGTCAATACGCTTAGCACTAATATCAGTTCAATACGATCGGTGTTTACTGGAAAATAGATTTCAATAGCCTACAGTTGTTGCGTTAGTTTTACAGGTGTCGTTAGTCTCATGGATAAGAATGATCTTACTTTGAGTTTAGACGTAGTGGTTGCTAGTTCAAATCTACTCTGGGAAGTCTTTATTCTTTTTTTTGCATGTTTCTGTCATTTGACCGTGGCCAAGCTGGAGCACCGCCTTTGGTCAAAGAAATCAACCTCAGGACTTATTCTATCGGTCTCCTTTGCCGAACTGATAAGTTATGTGTTTGTGTGTGTATATATATATATATATATATATACACACATATATTTATATATATATGTATATATACATGTATGTGTTTGTGTGTGTATATATACACATACATATATTTATATATATATATATATGTGTATATATATACATGTATGTGTGTGTGTGTGTATATATATATATATATATATATATCAAACAAGACATAACAGGAAATTGGAATTTTTTTTTGGTATTATATAATCCCCTAATATATAATTTCTCCGTCTGAAGAATTTCTGATAAGAAGTTCCTTACATGACTGTCTAATATAGAAACTTTGGTAATTTCTATTGGCAAATCAAACATGTTTAATGGTGAATAAATAGTACCAAACAAATTTCCAATTTCCTGTTTTGTTACACAATAACTCTGCAAACAATATTTCCATAATCCTCAATTTTTATAAGTATTTTGAACTAACTAACATACAGCAGCAACTGAGACTACATTTTAGATTGAAATAATGGAATAAGCAGATATGCTTCTAAGGGGAACAGTAGGGACTACCCTAACTACCTATATTCTATATGTGTGTGTTTGTGTATATATATGTGTGTGTGTGTGTATGTATATCATCATTTAATGTCCATTGTCCATCCTGGTATGGGTTGAATGGTTTGACCAAGGCCGGCAAGCTGAGGGGCTGCACCAGATTCCCGTCTTACTTGACACAGTTGCTATGGCTGGATGCCCTTCCTAATGCCAACCACTCCAAGAGTGTAATGGATGCTTTTACATGCCTCCGGTATCTACCACTACTACAATTTCACTTGGCTTAATGGGTCTCAAGTACGGAATATTGGTCAAGGTTTGGGTCATTTATCATTGCCTCCGCGGGGCCCAACACTTGAAATATACTTTTTACATGCTAGTTATGTGACACCAGCATAGGTTATCACACAAAATAAAATATGGCACTAATCTAATCCCACTCGTGGCATTTATTCGTAATTCATTTATAACTTTTTCCTGTAGGTGGGAAAATCAGTTATGCATGCATCACTGCACATATTCTCCCTCGAGTACTAAGGTGCAGGTTTCAACTTGAAACATCAGCAAAGCTGTTATTACATCAACCATGGCATCTCTGTTTTCTGTTTGTTCCAAAGTAGAGTTGTGGTTACTGGTCCATTTTTCTTCATTCTTTATTCATTATTTTGCATTACTCATAAGGCGATGAGCTGACAGAAACGTTAGCATGCCGGGCGAAATGCTTAGCGGTATTTCTTCTGCCGTTACGCTCTGAGTTCAAATTCTGCCAAGGTTGACTTTGCCTTTCATCTTTTCAGGGTCGATTAAATATGTACCAGTTACGCACTGGAGTAGATGTAATCGACTTAATCCCTTTGTCTGTCCTTGTTTGTTCCATCTATGTTTAGCCCCCTTGTGGGCAATAAAGAAATAAGAAACATTAGCACGCTGGGCACAATGCTTAGCAGTATTTTGTCTTCCTTTACGTTCTTAGTTCAAATTCAGCCAGGGCCTACTTTGCCTTTCATCCTTTTGGGGTCGGTAAATTAAGTACCATTTGCATATTGGGTTCGATCTAATTGACTGGCCCCCTCCCTAAAACTTTCGGGCCTTGTGCCTAGAGTAGAAAAGAATATTTATGTACCAGCATGCGGCAAACTGGCAGAAATGTTAGCACACCAGACAGAATGCTTAGCAGTGTTTCATCTGTCTTTACGTTCTGAGTTCAAATTCTGCCAGGGTCGATAAATTAAGTGCCAGTTGTGTACTGGGGTTGATCTAATTGACTGCCCCCACCACTCCCCCAAAATTTCAGGCCTTGTGCCTAGAGTAGAAAAGATTATTTTATGCAACAAGTAATCCAGTTTCTTGTGCAACCTCATGGCCCTGTGGTTAGGGTGGTCAGCTCACAATCATAATATTGTGTGTTCAGTTCCTTGACTGAGTAGTGTAGCGCATCATTCCACATTGCTCAATTTTTTTTTTACTTATACCAGGCTCTGGAGACACATTTGATGTCTAATATTTTTTAGAGGCATATTAATGCCAGGCCCGATTGCCTGGCTCTTGTGCCAGCACGTAAAAAGCACTATCTGAACGTGATCAATGCCAGGAATGCTTGAGTGGCTCCTGTGCCAGTGGCATGTAAAAAGCACCCACTACACTCTCGGAGTGGTTGGCATTGGGAAGGGCATCCAGCTGTAGAAACATTGCCAGATCAGATTGGAGCCTGGTGCAGCCACTGGCGTTCCAGACCTCAGTCAAAGCGTCCAACCCATGCCAGCATGGAAAACAGACGTTAATCGATGATGATGATGATGATGATGATGATGATGACGTTGCTCTCAAAAGTATCTGTTTTTTGTTTGCTGTTTGTTTTTCTTGGCTGGTTTTCAGATGCCATGTTTTTCAGTCATGTAAAAGAATGGAATGGAAAGATCATCGGTGAAGTAGAACCATACTTTGAGCTTTAGAGAAAATTTCTTCCTCTTCCTGATTTTGCTAAGCTGGTTGAATGTAACTAATGCCTTTTCCAACCTACAATCAATATCTTTCCCCATATTTCCATCACAGCTAATGGAGTTCCTAAGATACATGAAGTTGTCTCCTACTTTTGTTTTCCTTTACTCAATGTATACCTCCAACAGAGACATATTCTAATCCCTTATATTGGTATCAAATTTTGGCACAAGGCCAACAATTCCCTGGGGGGTGGGGATTAAATCGATTAGATCAAGCCCAGAGCGCAGCTTATTTTATTGACCCCAAAAGAATGAAAAGCGAAGTCAACCTTGGCAGAATTTGAACTCAGAACATAAAGATGGTTAAAGTGCCACAAAACATTTTGCCCGTTACAGTAACCACTTGGCCAGCTTGCCACATTTTTAATCCCTTATAATAATAACATATGCTCCTCTTCTCATTTTTGTGTGTGTGGTTTTTGTAAGAAGCCTTTTTTTTTTCTTTTTTTGTTCCACTTTTTTTCAAAGGGACATTTAACAGGTTTGCCAAATTATTTCCTGCCTCCCTTCCACCAATGCCCTCTCACTCTCATCATATAATTCTGTTTTCTTTGTAAACCATGAGTGGAATAAGTGATTAGCTTTCAGAATATCCCTGACACCCATCCGCTCTTCTTCCCCACCCCGCATATGCTCTCGCTCCCTCCACCCCATCCTCTCTGGTTCTGCAACACTCCGTGTCATCTTTTTGGGATTACAGAATCTCGTGAACCCGTTTCCTGGAGAATTTTAAAATCATGAATGATTTTTGCTGTTTTTTTTATTGTATTGTTTTTGTTGTTTTGTTATTTTGTTGTTGATCTCTCACCTTCCCACCACCACCAACAACAACAACAACATTATCAACTTCACCACTTCCACCACTGTCACCACCACAATCACTACCTCTGTCATCTGTCACCACTACCACCACCACCACCACCACCACCACCTTTATCACCACCACCAACGCTACTACCACCAGCATTACCGTCCCCCCCACCATCATCACTATCACCACCATCACTATCACCACCACCGCTACCACCACCACCACCGTCACCGTCACCGTCACCGTCACCGTGGTCCTGTATTTTCATGAAAGTGTTGACACAGCATGGCGGAATGAATAGAAAACAAAATTAAAACAAACACCAAAAGGAAAAAAAAAAAAAAATTCTTTTTTTTTTAATTATTATTTTATTGTTTTTAATTATTTCTAAAAACAAAAACAAATTCTTCGTTTCATTGTTTTATTCTTTTTTGTTTTTGTTGTATTCATTTGTTGACAAACAGCGGAGTCTCAGCCCCCCCCCCCAACTGTTCTTTGTTGGTGCACGGCTGTCTCTATTTGGGCAGGAGGTAATCAAACATCAAAATCAATTAGGCAGTTTCTAACGAAGCTAATATAATTGAAGATTTTGATTTCAGCCAATGTTTACTGTGTTTTATTTTTTTATTATTGCTTTTCCTTTATCGTTTTTCTTTTTTTTTTTTGTGTGTTTGATAACTTGTTTCAAGTCATTGGTCTGCGGCCACCATGCTGGGGCATTTCCTCGGAGGGTCTAAGCGAACAGATCAATCCCAATATGTAATTTTTTGTTGTTGTTATTGCTGCTATGCGACTGGACTGTTTTGATGCACTGCTAAGTCAAACAGACATAAACAAACCGATACCGGTCATCAAACAGTCATGAGGAACAATTACAAACACACACACACATACATACACATGCACACACATATATAGATACATACAACATACATCCATACATAAATACACACACATATATACTTATACACACACACATATATATATACACACATATATGTATATATATGTATATATATATCTGTAATATAAGATGTGACAATTGTTCGGTTGCCATAATAAGACTCTGAGTTTCGGACGTTGGGACAGAAACCTGCTCCGGCATCTCGTCAGTTATCGAGGTATTAGGGATAAAATCCAAAATTACAGGTAAAAACTCAATTAAAATCAATTTATTAAAAATTAAAATCAAATTAAGTTTCACAGTATAAAATATATATAAATAAATTCTCAATCGCAGCTGTGGACAGCTAGCCCCCTACACTTTTCTCTGCAAAATAGGGATAGTTTATCCTGTTCAGGCTATATTATTAGCATTATTCTGCGATTGAGAATTTAAACATCACTTCTTTAACTTTCTATAAAAAAGACATCTCAATGCTTCTAAAAGCAAACTTCGCTTGTTTATTTACGTTTGTCGTAATTTGAATTTATATATAAATAAATATATATATATAAATATACTTTATTTAAAAGCAGCAGAAATATAACAAAAAAAACGTTATATATATATATATATATATATATATATATATATATATATATCCGTTTCTCTTTCTCTCTCTTCCTCTCTTTCATTTTCTCTCTCCCACTGTTTCTTTCCCTTACTCTTTCTCTATACCTCTGTCTGTCTCAAACACATACTCCTTCTCTATCACACACACACACACACACTTCTTCACTCTCTGTATTCCTCTCTCTGTCTGTCTGTTTGTCTCTCTCTCTCCTCCTCCCCATCCTCTCTGTCACACACACCTGGTGAGTACTGTCCCCAATGGAAGATTGGTTTGGACTACGAAGAAGTCTTCTTTGGGTTGCCAGGCACTGTCCCTTGTGACATTTATCATTTCTTTGACATCTTTAGTAAACAACGCTGACAAAATCTAAACAATCAGATATGGGGGGGGGGGGGGACAATCCCAAACATAAACACACACACATACACACACACAGTGGCACAAATATTTACATAACTCACATTGCATACACACACACACACACACAATGGCATAAATATGCACATAACATACTTTGCATACACACACACACATACACACACACACACACACACATACACATACACACACACACTCACACATACACACATATACACATACACACACACACACTCACACACACATACAATGACATAAATATGCACATAACATACATTGCATACACACACACATACACACACACACATACACACTCACATACACACTCACACATGCACACACACATACACACACACACTCACACATACACACACATACACACACACACACATACACACACTCACACATACACACACACATACACACAAACGCATCACACACACATACACACACATACATACACACATACACTCACGCTTCTTGATTCTTAGATATATTTTCATCGAAAGCGAAAGTACACAGCTTAGTGGTGAGAGAATTTGGCTAAGACCCATAAGGTCATGAGTTTGATATCTGGTGAGGTGTGGGCATCGTATCCTTGAGCAAGACACTTTATTTCACCTTTCTCCAATTCACTCAGCTGGCTAAAATAAGCCCTTCTCATTGCTACCTGCCCCATGCTTTAAAGGTCTTCTCTAGCATCTCATCAACACCTCTTTATCATTTTCTGGTTTCCATGCCATCGTGTCTCTTCTGAAATGGCAGTGGTCATGTGACTCCTCTACAGCACAAAACCTATTCTGCTTCAGCCCCTATTTATCTCATACTTTAACCCCTTATCTATTCCTTATTCTCCTAGCATAAAATTTGCCCCTATATCCTCCCGCCACTCTCCTGGGGGTTTTAATCTTGCATTGGCACCTGTACCAGTGGAGCACTAAGAGCACTGTCCGAGCATGATTGTTGCCAGAGCCGCTGTGTGGCTTCCGTGCCAGTGGCACGTAAATAGCACCAGCGTGATCATTACCAACGTCGCCTACCTGGCTCCTGAAAAGACTTTCGCGCGAGATCATTGCCAGTGCCGATGGACTGGCTCCTGTGCAGGTGGTACGTAAAATACACCATTTCGAGCATGGCCGTTGCCAGTACTACCTGACTGGCTTTCGTGCCGGTGGCACGTAAAAGCACCCACTACACTCTCAGAGTGGTTGGCGTTAGGAAGGGCATCCAGCCGTAGAAACTCTGCCAAATCAGATTGGAGCCTGGTGTAGCCACCTGGTCCACCAGTCCTCAGTCAAATCGTCCAACCCATGCTAGCATGGAAGGTGGACGTTAAACGACGACAATGATGAGGATGATGACCACACAGCAACCTCACTGGTGATGATGGCATGAAAGCAAGCACCCATTACATGCTGTGAAGGGGTTGATTTTAGGGAGCACATTGCTTAGTGGTTAGACTGTTGGACTCATGATTGTAAGATTGTGGTTTCAGCTCCTGGACTGGGTGACACATTGTGTTCTTGAGCAAGACACTTCATTTCATGTTGCTCCAGTCCACTCAGCTGGCAAAAATGAGTTATCCTGTGACTGACCAGCGTCCCGTCCAGGAGGGGAATGTATATGCCATGGGACATTGGCCCTTATGAGTCGGCATGACTTGGAAAGGTATTCAGTTGTATAAATCTGGGAATCATACCAAAGCAGACACTGGAGCACAATGCAGTCTGTGGGCCTTCTAGGTCTTGTCGAAACATCCAACTCATGCCAGCATGGAGCATCGTTGTTAAATGATGACGATGACGATATGTACATACGTGCATACAAGCTTCATGGCTGCAACTCAATTTCAACTAATGCCCTCACTTGATTTTTCTTTTAAACATGAGCAGCACAGATGTGGCTCTGAAACTTACAGAAACACATTGTATATATACATACATATTTGTGTGTATATATATGTGTATATATATATATATATATATATATATATATATATATATATATATGTATGTGTGTGTGTGTGTTTGTATCTGTGTTTGTCCCACCACTTGACAAGTGGTGTCGGTGTGTTTGTTTGTGTCCCCGTAACTTAGAGGTTCGGCAAAAGAAACCGATAGACTAAGTACCAGACTTGAAAAAAAGCAAAAAACAAAAAAGAAACAAAGGTACTGGTTTCAATTCATTTGACTAGAAATTCTTCAAGGTGGTGCTCCAGCATGGCCACAATCCAATGACTGAAATATGTAATAGGTGAAAAAAATAAACATGTGTGTGTGTTTGTGTGAGTGGGGTGTACGTAAACACTGACATCAACATTTGTGACAGACGGACGGTCACTCAGTCCATATGTTACCTCGTGCCATTTAATGACATGGCTGTCTTTTTTTTGCAGTTTTACTCACACACACACACACACATACTTAAATACACATACACACATACATACATAAATACACATACACACATACATACATACATACATATGCATACACACCGTGCACATATAGACACTTCCTCACCCATACATATATGCACGCATGCTTACATGTACCCATGCACAGTTAAGTTCACGCACACAGACACACACACACGCGCGCACACTCACATACACTCGCACACGCACACACACTCGTACACATCCACACACATTCACACACAGACGTCATACAACACCCATATACATACATACACACCAAACATATCCATGTGTGCATGCATGCATGCATATGTACAACACGTGTACATACATGCATACACACAACATATGCATACACCCACTCACCAATATATACATGCATTCATACACACATCACAAATATATATATATGTGTATACATGCATATACCCACACACACACATAACACATATATGTATGCATACACACACACTAAAGTACACTCATTCAAACACTTTCTTAACACACAGAAACACATGCAGAGACACACACTCATAGAAACACACACACATACACACACACACACACACACACACACACACGCAGCACACAACATACACACACAGAATTATAAAATTCATGTGGAAATTATAATTTTGTAATTTCAATAAGAATAACACTTAAATTATTAAAATAGCTTTGATATAAATTATTTATAATTGTTTGGATTTCAGATGAAACCGGCTGCTGTGCAATTCTCTGCTGGCATACTCTTTCCGTGTGTGTCCGTACGTCTGTCTTTGCTTTGTATGTCTGTATGTCTGTCTTTGCTCTGCCCCTATGCCTGTACGTCTGTCATTATGCCTGTATGTCTGTCTTTGCTCTGTCTCTATGTCTGTACGTCTGTCTGTATGCCTGTATGTCTGTCTTTGCTCTGTCTGTATGTCTGTACATCTGTCTTCTTTGCTTTGTATGTCTGTATGTCTGTCTTCGCTCTGTCTCTATGCCTGTACGTCTGTCTGTATGCCTGTATGTCTGTCTTTGCTCTGTCTGTATGTCCGTACGTCTGTCTTTGCTTTGTATGTCTGTATGTCTGTCTTCGCTCTGTCTCTATGCCTGTACGTCTGTCTGTATGCCTGTATGTCTGTCTTTGCTCTGTCTGTATGTCCGTACATCTGTCTTCTTTGCTTTGTATGTCTGTACGTCTGTCTTTGCTTTGTATGTCTGTATGTCTGTCTTTGCTCTGCCCCTATGCCTGTACGTCTGTCTGTATGCCTGTATGTCTGTCTTTGCTCTGTCTCTATGTCTGTACGTCTGTCTGTATGCCTGTATGTCTGTCTTTGCTCTGTCTGTATGTCTGTACATCTGTCTTCTTTGCTTTGTATGTCTGTATGTCTGTCTTCGCTCTGTCTCTATGCCTGTACGTCTGTCTGTATGCCTGTATGTCTGTCTTTGCTCTGTCTCTATGTCTGTACGTCTGTCAGTATGCCTGTATGTCTGTCTTTGCTCTGTCTGTATGTCTGTACATCTGTCTTCTTTGCTTTGTATGTCTGTATGTCTGTCTTCGCTCTGTCTCTATGCCTGTACGTCTGTCTGTATGCCTGTATGTCTGTCTTTGCTCTGTCTGTATGTCCGTACGTCTGTCTTTGCTTTGTATGTCTGTATGTCTGTCTTTGCTCTGCCCCTATGCCTGTACGTCTGTCTGTATGCCTGTATGTCTGTCTTTGCTCTGTCTCTATGTCTGTACGTCTGTCTGTATGCCTGTATGTCTGTCTTTGCTCTGTCTGTATGTCCGTACATCTGTCTTCTTTGCTTTGTATGTCTGTATGTCTGTCTTCGCTCTGTCTCTATGCCTGTACGTCTGTCTGTATGCCTGTATGTCTGTCTTTGCTCTGTCTGTATGTCCGTACGTCTGTCTTTGCTTTGTATGTCTGTATGTCTGTCTTTGCTCTGCCCCTATGCCTGTACGTCTGTCATTATGCCTGTATGTCTGTCTTTGCTCTGTCTCTATGTCTGTACGTCTGTCTGTATGCCTGTATGTCTGTCTTTGCTCTGTCTCTATGTCTGTACGTCTGTCTGTATGCCTGTATGTCTGTCTTTGCTCTGTCTCTATGTCTGTACGTCTGTCTGTATGCCTGTATGTCTGTCTTTGCTCTGTCTGTATGTCTGTACATCTGTCTTCTTTGCTTTGTATGTCTGTATGTCTGTCTTCGCTCTGTCTCTATGCCTGTACGTCTGTCTGTATGCCTGTATGTCTGTCTTTGCTCTGTCTGTATGTCCGTACGTCTGTCTTTGCTTTGTATGTCTGTATGTCTGTCTTTGCTCTGCCCCTATGCCTGTACGTCTGTCTGTATGCCTGTATGTCTGTCTTTGCTCTGTCTCTATGTCTGTACGTCTGTCTGTATGCCTGTATGTCTGTCTTTGCTCTGTCTGTATGTCTGTACATCTGTCTTCTTTGCTTTGTATGTCTGTATGTCTGTCTTCGCTCTGTCTCTATGCCTGTACGTCTGTCTGTATGCCTGTATGTCTGTCTTTGCTCTGTCTGTATGTCCGTACGTCTGTCTTTGCTTTGTATGTCTGTATGTCTGTCTTTGCTCTGCCCCTATGTCTGTATGTCTGACTGTATGTCTGTACATCTGTCTTCTTTGCTTTGTATGTCCGTACTTCTGTCTTTGCTCTGCCCCTATGTCTGTACGTCTGTCTGTATGCCTGTATGTCTGTCTTTGCTCTGTCTGTATGTCTGTACATCTGTCTTCTTTGCTTTGTATGTCTGTATGTCTGTCTTCGCTCTGTCTCTATGCCTGTACGTCTGTCTGTATGCCTGTATGTCTGTCTTTGCTCTGTCTGTATGTCCGTACGTCTGTCTTTGCTTTGTATGTCTGTATGTCTGTCTTTGCTCTGCCCCTATGCCTGTACGTCTGTCATTATGCCTGTATGTCTGTCTTTGCTCTGTCTCTATGTCTGTACGTCTGTCTGTATGCCTGTATGTCTGTCTTTGCTCTGTCTGTATGTCTGTACATCTGTCTTCTTTGCTTTGTATGTCTGTATGTCTGTCTTCGCTCTGTCTCTATGCCTGTACGTCTGTCTGTATGCCTGTATGTCTGTCTTTGCTCTGTCTGTATGTCCGTACGTCTGTCTTTGCTTTGTATGTCTGTATGTCTGTCTTTGCTCTGCCCCTATGTCTGTATGTCTGTCTGTATGTCTGTACATCTGTCTTCTTTGCTTTGTATGTCCGTACTTCTGTCTTTGCTCTGCCCCTATGTCTGTACGTCTGTCTGTATGCCTGTATGTCTCTCTGTCTGTCTCCCTCTCTCTCTCTCTCCCTCTCTCCATTATATGGTGGTACTCTGTGCTCGTCTCTCTTATCCTATCTAAAGATATGTCCTACTATAATATATCTTTTTGATATTATTTACCTTTTACTTGTGTCAGTCATTAGACTGTGGCCATGCTGGGGCTGAAGAATTTTAATCTAACAAATCAGCCCCAGTCCTTTTTTTTTTCTTGCTTTTTAAGCCTGGTTCTTATTTTATTTGTCTATTTTGTTGAACTGCTAAGTTATAGAGGCGTAAATATACCAACACCGGTTATCAAGTGGTGGTGGGGACAAACACAGACACAAACGCACATGATGGGCTTCTTTTAGTTTCCATCTACCAGCTCCACTCATGAGCTCCACTCATGAGCTCCACACACACACACACACACACACAGAGCTACAAGAAACTCCTCATACCAAAAAGCTTGCATATTTACAAGCCAACAAGCAAGCATCTATGTAGCGCCACTCATCCGCTAGAAATAACAACCAAACCACTCTCAAGCTATTCTCTATGGTCTTATTACATTCTCTATTTAGCAATATTTAGCTCCATCCGTATATAATGTGAAAAGGCTTCGGTCTTTCATCTTAGATTTACTACAGTTCAATGGCGCATAAATGAACGAAACATATAATGTGCCACGAAAGATATCAATACTTCAAAACTATAAACCATTAGAAAGTCATATAACACATTAAATAATAAAGAGGATAATGAGTTTTAAATGGACGAAATTATTGTGTATGTGTGCATGTGTGCATGTGTGTGTGCATGCACTCATTGAGAACGATTGTCTATATGCATGTGGGTAAAATATATATATATGTATATAATTTCGACAATATGCATATACCTCCGTATGTATATATGCATAAAACTCTATAAAACTTATTAATACATATATAATATATGTGTATATATACTCTTTTACTCTTTTACTTGTTTCAGTCTTTTGACTGTGGCCATGCTGGAGCACCGCCTTTTTGTCGAGCAAATCGACCCCAGGACTTATTCTTTGTAAGCCTAGTACTTATTCTATCGGTCTCTTTTTGCGCCGAACCGCTAAGTTACGGGGGACGTAAACACACCAGCATCGGTTGTCAAGCGATGTTGGGGGGACAAACACAGACACACAAACACACATACATATATATATATATATATATATATATATATATATATATATACATATATACGACAGGCTTCTTTCAGTTTCCGTCTACCAAATCCACTCACAAGGCTTTGGTCGGCCCGAGGCTATATAGTAGAAGACACTCGCCCAAGATGTGACGCAGTGGGACTGAACCCGGGACCATGTGGTTGGTAAGCAAGCTACTTACCACACATATGCATATACCTCCATATACGTCCCTGTAACATAGCGGTTCGGCAAAATAGACTGATAGAATAAGTAGTAGGCTTACAAAGAATAAGTCATGGGGTCGATTTGCTCGACTAAAGGTGGTGCTCCAGCATGGCTGTAATCAAATAACTGAAACAAGTAAATAAAAATATATATATATATGTGTGCGTATGTATGTATGTGTATATATATATAGATAGATGATTGAGTGTGTGTATGTTTGTGTCTCCTTGTCTTGACGTCATGTAATTGTTGTAAACAAGTGCCACCGCCACACAATAGAGTCACTCATTTGAACTATAACCTTACTTGGAAACAGGTGAGGTTTGGTGACAGCGAGGGCATCCAGCTGCAGGAAAATACCCACCTCAACAAATACAAGTATGGAAAAGTGGACATTAAGCGACGAGGATGATGGTGATGACAATGACATATTTAATAATAGATGCTCCTGTTTATTATTCCCCGCAAATGCCTCATATATTTAGTAGCCTTGTTATGAAATCATTTTAGGTTCTGATTACTGAAGGATTAAGGTTTCGACTTAGTTGGGTCTTGGCCAAGCTTTGATGTGGTCAGAACTACAGATGTTCCGCTCTCTAAATCAATCTGTTTATATATTGGTCAATTTGCCAAATGGCAAACAAAAGACTGTTATAAATATCTCTTATGAAGTATATTAATATCTATCTACCTAATGGTCTATCTATCTGTCTGTCTACATTATATATATATATATATATATATATATATATATATATATATATATATATATACATATATATATACACACACACACTTATATTTATCTGTGAGTGTGTGTGTATATACACACATATATATATTTATATATTTCTCTCTCTCTATATATATATATATCTGTGTGTGTGTGTGTATATGTATATATATATATATATATATATATATATATATATATATATATATAGCTTTCTCTCTCTATATATATATATCTGTGTGTGTGTATATATATATATATATATATATATACACACACACATTCATACATACATATAAACACACTATATATATATATATATATATATATATATATACAGCATATTTGTATATATGTATACACATATATATATATACTTATGTAAATATATATATATACACATCATGTACATATTTATATATACATCATGCACATATATATACACATACATCATATATGCATGTATATATATATATATATATATATATATATATATATATATATATATATATATATATATATACACACACAGACATGAACACATACATGTATATACATACACATACATCATTTTGTATATACATACACACAAACACATAATTTCATATATATATATATATATATGTGTGTGTGTGTGTGTTTACAAGTGCATACGTAGAGGGAGAGATGGAACGAATAATGGTAACCATTTAAACTCACATTTGCTACTTAGCGTCCCATTTATTTTGTTTTATTTTCCGATCATATTTCTGATCCAATACATCAGACACAGAGTGTCAGTGACTGGGTCAGAGAAGTGCTACGAAAGCTTTTGATTTTTATTACAAAATAAAAGAAAAATCGAATTTTCGTTGGTTATTTTTTTTTTTTTTATCTAACAGCTATTCTTACCCAACCACAATGTAATTGTTTGTATTTCAACTCACAACCTCAGAGTAAATTATTTGCATGGCAAGTACCACTAGTATGTGTGTCTGTGTGTGTATATAAACACACACACACACACATATATATATACAGGGTGGCCCAAAAGTAGGTTTACCTTCATAAAAAGTAAACAACATGAAATATGAAAACATGGAATACAAACTTTTTCTTGCGAACAACGAAAGAAACAAATGGAAAACAAGACAAGAAACATAAAGAATGACCCTTCATCAGTTGTTGGCTGTTTATCTACTCGACATTTCGAGCAATTACAACAAGATGTGTCTTCAAGAAAACAGTTGTTGCAGCAAAGTGAAATAAAATTTGGGATTTGCGGAGGGTCAAAGTTGGTAACAAAAAACATGACGGTGAAAACAAACAGGAAGGGCTGTTAAGCCATAATGGGGTGAGGTGGCAAACGCTGGAGGAACAAGCTTTGACAGGAGAAAAGATAGGAGAAGAGACAGACAAGAATGCATCTGAAAGTGTAATACAAACAGGTATCATCATCATCATCATCATCATCATCGTTTAACGTCCGCTTTCCATGCTAGCATGGGTTGGACGATTTGATTGAGGACTGGTGAAACCAGATGGCTACACCAGGCTCCAATCTGATCTGGCGACGTTTCTACAGCTGGGTCCCCTTCCTAACGCCAACCACTCAGAGAGTGTAGCGGGTGCTTTTACGTGTCACCCGCACAAAGGCCAGTCAGGCGGTACTGGCAACGGCCACGCTCAAAATAGTATATTTTATATGTCACCCGCACAAGAACCAGTCCAGGGGCACTGGCAACGATCTCGCTCAAAAGTCCTTACACATGGCACGGGCACAAGTGCCAGAAAGGCGACGCTGGGCACAGGTGCCATCTCGATTTCACTGACTTATTATTATTACCTCCGCTTTAGCAAAGACAGAGCTATTGTTTTCAGTCATGTTTGTTTGTCCATGGACAAAATATCTTAAGAATCCGCTGGATGGATTTGGATGAAACTCTCAGGGATGTTTGGCCTCATGACTGGCATGAACTGATTAGATTTTGGGAATGATTTGATACCGGAGAAGGATTCTGTATTATTTTTCTTGTTTTTTTACTTAATTTTTGAGAGCAGTCAGGTTCATTTTTAGTATTCGCATTTGCGAAAGCAGTCGAGTTTATTTCAGATATTCTTATTTTAAAAAACCATCTCCGGCTAATCGTTGAGAGGACATTGGTGTTGCCTTGGTGAAGGTTTGCACTCTCTGTTTGTTATTATACTGATCTTGGAGAAATAAAAGACTAAGTTGACCTGGGTAAGATTTGAACTCAGAATGTTAAAGAGATGTAACCAACTATCACAAGACATTTTAATTAATGGTCTTCCACCTCTGGTTACCCTTCAGTCAGTCTTTGGGGTTCATTTTAAAACCATTAGCAGGATGGATGCCTTTGTATATTTGCAAAGTACGTTTGACTTCCCAAGTTTTGGTCATTTTGTCCGTTATCAATGGTTCCATTCAATCTCACCTGGGGAACATCACCTGAAGCACACTGACGTATCATTATTTCTACACAGTTACATTCGATTCTCACTTGTTTAATTAATATTCCGACATAAAGGTGGAACCAAACAGTGTGTGTGTACCATCTGGTTCTTTAGAGATTTGTCCCTGAAGACGATTTACACAGACATTCACTCAGAACTCTTCTACGTGGTTCTGCAAGACACACATGAGGAGATCCATTAATATTAAATATTTATAAAACTATCTCTATCACTTCCCCTCCCCCCTCTCTCTCTCTTACTCCATCTCTGCTTTTTACCCCTCCCCCCTCTCTCTCTGTTCCTCACTCTCGTCCTTTCTCTCATTCTCTGCTTCTCTGCTCAATATCATTCACTTTGCTTCTTCTTCTTTCCCCTTCATTTCTCATATTTACATAGTTTGCAGGTATTTGAAAAAATAAGTGTTGCAGAATCACGATTTTAATAGTCATGTCTGTCTGCCTGCCTTCCTGCCTGTCTGTCTCTGTTAGTTTCCTTCTCTCTCTCTCTCTCTCTCTCTCTCTCTCTCTCTCTCTCTCTGCTCTCTCTCTCTCTCTCTCTGCTCTCTCTCTCTCTGTCTGCTCTCTCTCTCTCTCTCTCTCTCTCTCTGCTCTCTCTCTCTCTCTCTCTCTCTCTCTCTTAGTTCCTCTCTCTCAACCGCCTCCCTATCTCTCTATCTAACTATATTACTCTATCCATTTATTTTATATATATGTATGTATATATATATATATATATATATATATATATATATATATATATATATATATATATATATATAGATAGATAGATAGATAGATAGATAGATGTGTGTGTGTGTGTTTATTTGTCTGTTTGTCTGCTTTATTCCTGTCTCTCCCTCTCTCTCTCTTTCTTCTCTCTCTCTCTCTTCTCTCTCTCTCTCTTTCTTCTCTCTCTCTCTCTCTTTCTTCTCTCTCTCTCTTTCTTCTCTCTCTCTCTCTCTCTCTCTTTCCTCTCCTCTTTCTCTCTCTCACTCCCCAGCTCTTAATTGATCTGCTCAGTTAATAAAACATCATTTTCCACTTTGTCTCTGCTTGAGTTGTTCTGCTCTGGGAAGCTGGAGCAGAGCAGTTTGGACATTCGGGGGGGGGGGAGAAGAGGAAGAAGAAGAAGAGAGGGTGAGTGAGAAACTGGGAACGAGAGAGAGAGAGAGAAAGAGGGAAAGAGAAAGAGTGAGGGAAAAGGAGAGAGAGAGAGAGAGAGAGATGGGGAGGGGTGCAGAGAGAAAGAGGTTGACTGTTTTTGTTTTCTCTGACAGGAGATGGATATAGAGATAAAATGCATAGACAGGGAGAGAGAGAGATAGAGATTAATATATAATCTGCTGAGAGAGAGGGAGAGAAAAAAAGAGAGAGAGAGAGATAAATAGAAGAAGGAGAAGGTGAGTGATGGTTTGAGGGAGATCAACAGGTTTGTTTTTCTCTGCCAGAAGATGAGGATGGAGATAAACTGCACGCGTCAGTGAACACACAGTACCTGATCTTTTTCTTGGTTGAATTGTTTAGTTATTGTGAAGGGTTTAAGGTCCTCACACCCACCTCCTGAGAAACACCCCCCCCCCGACCCCGACCCCCCCTCCTTCTCCATCCCACACTTTTCCTGATATTTCATTCATCTTTATTCAGCCATATACCAGAACGACCAGAACCAACACTAGCACTACCACCACCACCACCACCACCACCACCTCCGCTACTACCACAACCACCACAACAACAATCACCACCAGGAGCACTATCACCACCACCACCACCATCACTTGACACCACCACCACCATCACCACTACCACCACCATCACCACCACAGTAACTTCAATAGACCTAAGACCATATACAATTGTGGTCTATGTGACAGAGATTGTCACTCACATATAGGTTTGTTTAGCCACTGGAGATGATACTCCAGCTGGCCTGAAAACAGCAAGGATGCAGCCACTCAAGGCCAGCTCTGACCAAAGGAGGCTCTTGTATTGCAGTATTGACCAGACCATTAGATGCTAGTGTATATCGCTGATCACAATGCGCTTTCGTAATCTGAGTTGATTGCACCATTGTTTTCCATCTTGACCCAAATCACTTAACTAAATCATCTTCCCGTCAACGTGGAGGCCTTCCAGATGAACTTATCTGGTCTTTCGGATACCATTTGGCAACAGGTCCAATTTTTGTCTGTGAACCTTGTGACCTGTCCAGCCCGATGGAATTTGTGCTTTCAGTTACAAAGAATAAGTCCTGGGGTCGATTTGCTTGACTAAAGGCGGTGCTCCAGCATGGCCACAGTCAAATGGCTGAAACAAGTAAAAGAGTAAAAGAGTATACATCAACTGAAAGACGGTCTCTGATTGGCTGTTACACTTCAAAACCAGCCATTGACAACATTTGTTCCATCAGGCCAATGGATCGGCCCCAAGGGCCAGTTAAGAAGGTTAAGAATTTGGCACTTATGGAATTGTCTATCTTTATTTGGCGCACATCCTTTACTGAGTTAACCCATTAGCATTCAAACTGACCATATCTGGCCAAAATATTCTGTCTCTGGTCAGATACGTCTCACACCTACTCTGCAATGTCATAGTAAAAATAGACAACCACATCGTCGAAATCTTAAAGCTATGAAATAATGTATGATTAATTCAAGGCATCATTATCATTTAATGCCTGTTGTCCATGCTGGCATGGGTTGGATGGTGTGACCAGGGCTGGCCAGCTGGGGAAGATGCACCAGAATCCGGTCTGATTTGGCATTGTTTCTATGGCTGGATGCATCACATGACCAATCCAGCGCAGTTTCCTCTCTTGCACGAAGCAACTAATTCTGAAGACAACGTAAATAAATAAACATTAGCGAAATCATGATGGCACCTGTGCCCAGTGTCACCTTCCTGGCACTTGTGCCGGTGGCACGTGTAAAGACATTCGAGCGAGATCAATGCCAGTGCCGCTGGACTGGCTCCTGTGCAGGTGGCACGTAAAATACACCATTTTGAGTGTGGCCATTGCCAGTACCATTTGACTGGCCTTCGTGCCGGTGGCACGTAAAAAGCACCCACTACACTCTCGGAGTGGTTGGCGTTAGGAAGGGCGTCCAGCTGTAGAAACTCTGCCAAATCAGATTGGCGCCTGGTGTAGCCATCTGGTTCACCAGTCCTCAGTCAAATCGTCCAACCCATGCTAGCATGGAAAGTGGATGTTAAACGATGATGATGATGATTAAATTTGTCAGAATAATTTGAATGCTAAACGGTTAAAAACCTTCCATCTTGCCCTTGTTCTCTTTGAGATTTCAGCATCCTTATCTCAGTGCACATTTGCTGTGTACCCTAAGGTAGACATACTCCTTTATCCCTTTGGTTTTTCATTGCTTTGCACCTCTATTCAGCCTTGTGTTGCTTCTTCTGACCACACTAGAACCGTGTAATCTACTACGCCATGGCAGTTGCGAGATGCATGATGTAGTATAGGGCAATGTACTGTAGTGGTGGAATCCATTAGAATCAATGAATGGATCTTAGTCTTGATTGGATTAAGAAAGATTATTGGTATTTCCACTGGTTGGATTGACTACGTTGCATGTTAAGAGATCTGTTTGGTATTTTACTGAATGAAGACGATTTGGGGGTTGGGGGTCGGGGGTACACAAGGTTCATGGACAGTGCAGGAATTAGTGGTGGTGGTGGTGGTGGTGGTGGTGGTTTTGGCAGTAGTGGTTGATGTTGATGATAATGGTTGTTGGTGGTGATGACAGGCTGTAGTGGTGATGTTGCTAGTAACAATATTGGTGGTGGTGGTGGTGGTGGTGGTGGTGGTGGTGGTGGTTGTTGTTGTGGTGGAAGTAACGTTGGTAACTGATTGTCGATGGTGGCAGCTGAGTGAACTGGAGCAACGTGAAATAAAGTGTCTTGCTCAAGAACACAACATACAGCCCGGTCCGGGAATTGAACTCGCTACCTCATGATCGTGAGTCCGATGCTCTTAACCACTGAGCCATGCACCTTCACAGGGACGAATATATATGCCAGAGAAAATGGGAAACTGGACCTGTGCCCTTTATGGAGTAATATGGACTAACCAGGATGTAGATTGGAAAAAAGAATATTGACTGCTATTTCTAGCAGTTCAAGCAACTACATACAAACTGTGTTGGTTGTTGTTGTTGATGTTAATTAATGATATAGTTGTTGGAGATAGTAATGATATTGATGATGATGTTGATGATGGTATTTAGCCCTAGGTTAGTCACAATTAGGTCTTAACTTACAATCAAAATCGTTCTCGTTACGACCATCCCGTGTTTCTCTCAGGCATTGTACATCTAGGAATATATTATCCAATGCATCCCTTGGTATTTTTTTTTTTTTTTTATTACAATGGTTAGGTGAAATCTGAGAGTGATTTGGCTGCTATTTCTAGCTAATATTGTTGTGTGTTGGTGGTGGTGGTGTTTGGAAGATTAATGAGAGGGGTTAATTAATGTGAAGAAGAGAGGGCAGAAAAAATGGTGATGCTGACAAGATGGGTTGAGGAGATGGGTATGAGATGTCTTGGCAGTTTCTGTAGTAGAAAACAAATATGCCAAGGGTGCAGTGCACGGGAACTGAACCTGCAACCATGTGATTGTAATGCGAGCTTCGTAACCAAGTAGCCACGCCTGCAACTTACACAAGCACACACACATATCTCTTACTCATATACATATATATATTATATATATATATATATATATACACATGCATATACGCATATATATGTATACATAGACACACACACATATATATATACACACATATGCACGTATATATATATGTGTGTGTGTGTGTATATATACATACACACACACATATATACATACATACATACATATACACATATACATATATATATATATATATATATATATATATATATATATATATATATATATATATACATACATATATATATATATATAACCAGAGATTTAGTGAAAGACCGATAATTGTGTGCATGTGTGTGTGTGTGTGTGTGTTCATTCCGGTATTTGTTTAAAGGAAGAATTCTCTTTTATTGCCTCTGCTATTTTCTCTCTTTGAGCCACGTCACTTGAGAACAGCAATCCTGCAGTTTATTTGTCCGTCCATCCCTGACTCTCCAGCTGGTCTTCAATACCAACGTCTAATGGTTCCTTATTGGCTTTTGATTTGTGTGTCTGCATGTGTGTGGTTGTGTGTCTGACTACGTGTGTGTGTGTGTTTGCGTCGTCATCATTAAACGGCATTGTTATCGCTGTCGTTATTGTCATTGCTTTTATCATCATCATCATCATCATCACCAGCAGCATTCTCTCATTACACGCCATTATATTGACCATCATTATATCCATTGTCGTCATCATTATAATAATCAGCATCACCATCATCACAATCATCATCATCTTCGTCATCACCACTACCATCACTATTGTCAGCATTAACATCATCATCATCATCATCATCATAATCATCGCAGTCATCATCTTCATCATTTTCTTCCTCATTATCTTCCTCCCACTCCCTTTCCTCCTCCTCCTCATCATCATCATCAACAACAACATCATCATCATCATCATCACCGTGATCACCCTCACCTACCACTACCACCAGCACCACCGACACCCCCATCGTCACGATCATCATCGTCATTGTCATCACAATCACCACCATCGTCCTAACCCCACCACCACCGCCGCCGCTACCACCACTACCACCGTCAACCCTACTGTCATCATCTGCATCATCATCATCATCATCATCACCATCATCACCATCATCACCCTAAACCCCCACCTCACCTCCCACCCACCCATTCCCACCACCACCACCCATCACCATTCCATTCTTTCTCCGATCCGAATGATTAATCTAGTTATCTAGAGAGACTGGTTGCTGCTGGTATGGACAGATTCCCCTGATTGAGTGGTCCAATAGTAAACTAAGCATTCACTAGATTCCTTTGTATTTTATCTTTATTTTGTTTTTGTTTTGACTTTGACCACTGAAGCATGCAGCGGCTCATTGGTAAAATAATGGGTCGATCCATTTATCTGTCGGATTATTTCATTCTTTCTGCGCTTGTGCTGGTGTCATCCGTCTCTCTCTCTTTGTATTCGGCAGTGACGTCCACTCCTCGCTTGCCGTGTTGTTCATTGAAATACCCCAGCGTCTGCGTCTTTCAATTAATTTTATATTATAAAAGAAGAATTTCGGGGGTGGGTGGGGTGGAGTTTTTGATTAAATAACTTATCACCGACGATGGTGGTGGCGGTGAGGATGACGGTAAGGAAGATGATGATGAGGAGGATGGTGGTGGTGGTGGTGGTGATCGTGATGAAGATGGTGGTGATGTTAATAATGATGATGATGGTGGTGGTGGTGGTGGTGGTGACAAATGATAACGGTGGTGATGATGATAGTAACGATGACGAAGATGATGAGAAGATGATGGTGAAGATGGTAAGGATGAGCATTAAAAAGATGATGATGATGATGATGATGCAAAGGATGATGATAACAGTGCATTACAATCATCATCTTAACATCTTTGCCATTATCATTACTATCATCATCATGATCATCACCATTAGCATCTTTGTCATCATCATCATCATCATCATCCTTGTCGTCGTCATCGTCGTCGTCGTCATCATCATTAACATCACCATCACCACCATTATCATAATCGTCGTCAGCATTGTTATTAACACCACCATCATCATAATGATCACCATGTGTGCTCGATGCTTTTTACGCATCAGTGTCATGGGTGTGTTAATACAGCACCAGCACGGGTGCGTTAACACAGCAGCAGCACAGGTGCATTAATACAGCACTGGCACAGGTGTGTTAACGCAGCACAGGTGTGTTAATGCAGCACAGGTGTGTTAATGCAGAGCCAGTGCAGGTGCTCTTTAAGTGGCACCAGCACTTGAGAGGACCAGCCTTGTATTGCTTATTTATTCACATAGTTTTAAATTAATTAGGCATTATCTGGTAGCATCAAGATTCCAATGGTGTGCTTGTATATTTTTAGAATGACATTGTAGGCTAGGTGTGATAGGCCAGGTCTGGCCGGTGTGAGCATAAAACAGGTGAAATATTTGGCCTGGATATGGTCAGTTTAAATGCTAAAGGATTAAACCACAACCTACCCTGGCTTGAAGAGTTTAATAATGTGATGTCTGTTTGTAAGACTGTCCTACACCACTTGCCAACCAGTGTTGGTTTGTTAACGTCTCCCGTAACTTAGTGGTGGTTGGCACTCAGTCGCTTACGACGTCGAGGGTTCCAGTTGATCTGATCAATGGAACAGCCTGCTCGTGAAATTAACGTGCAAGTGGCTGAGCACTCCACAGACACGTGTACCCTTAATGTAGTTCTCGGGGATATTCAGCGTGACACAGTGTGACAAGGCTGGCCCCTTTGAAATACAGGTACGACAGAGACAGGAAGTAAGAGTGAGAGAAAGTTGTGGTGGAAGAGTACAGCAGGGTTTGCCACTATCCCCTGCCTGAGCCTTGTGGAGCTTTAGGTGTTTCTGCTCAATAAACACTCACAATGCCCGGTCTGGGAATCGAAACCGCTATCCTACGACTGCGAGTCCGCTGCCCTAACCACTGGGCCATTGCGCCTCCACCTGTAACTTGGTAGTTCAGTATGGGAGACCAATAGATAGAACTTTTGATACCAGTTTGTCAAAGATTGCCCTTGGTCCTATGATATAAATTTTCTCTTTTAAAATTATCCAGGCATAGGAGTGGCTGTGTGGTAAGTAGCTTGCTTACCAACCACATAGTTCTGGGTTCAGTCCGACTGCGTGGCACCTTGGGCAAGTGTCTTCTACTATAACCTCGGGCCGACCAAAGCCTTGTGAGTGGATTTGGTAGACGGAAACTGAAAGAAGCCCGTCGTATATATGTATATATATGTGTATGTGTGTGTATGTTTGTGTGTCTGTGTTTGTCCCCCTAACATCGCTTGACAACCGATGGTGGTGTGTTTACGTCCCCATAACTTAGCGGTTTGGCAAAAGAGACTGATAGAATAAAAAAAGTTGTAGTGTCTCTCTCTCCCTCTTACCATCTCCCTCTTCTTCATTCTCCCTCTCCCTCACTCTCCCCTCACATTCTCACCATCTCCCTCTTCCCCTCTCTCCCTCTCTCACTCACCCTCTTCTCTCTCCCTCTCACCATATCCCTCCTCCTCTCTTTCCCTCTCCCTCTTCTCTCTCTTTGTTTATGTGTGTGAGTATATTCCTCATCATGTGTTTAAGGAGAGGGAATATATTTATGACAAGTGTGTTTAATTAATTAATTTTAATGACTCTCTCCCTCCCTCTTCTCCTCTCTTTCCCGTACCCCCTCTCATCTCTCTCTCCCTCCCCTCTATCCTTCTCCCCCTCTCTCTTCCTCTCTGTATATTCGTCTGACCACATTTCTCTATGTATATGAGGGGAGAGAAAGTGTTTATGCCAATCATGTTCAATTAATAAATTAATTGTAATGTCTCTCTCTCTCTCTCTCTCCCCCTCTCTCTTTATGTGCATGAAAGAGAGGAGAAATGTTTCTGGCAATCCTGTTCAATTACTTAATTGGAATTCTCTGTCTGTACCAGTTAAAGACTGGGGTTGAAGTAATCGACTACCCCGCTCCCTCCAAATTTCAGGCCTTGTGCCTATAGTAGAAAGGATTATTATTATTATTATTAAGGTGGCGAGCTGGCAGAATCTTTAGCACGCCTACATTCTGAGTTCAAATTCCACCAAGGTCAACTTTGCCTTTCATCCTTTCAGGGGCGGTTAAATAAGTACCAGTTGTGCACTGGGGTCGATGTAATCGACTAGTCCCCTCCTCCAAAATTGCTGCCCTTGTGGCAATATTTGAAACTATTATTATTATTATTATTATTATTATTATTATTATTATTATTATTATTATTATTATTATTATTATTATTATTGCAGCGTTTCATCCGTCTTTACATTCTGAGATCAAATTCCACCGAGGTTGACTTTGCCTGATGAAATAAGTACCAGTTATGCACTGGGGCCGATGTAATCGAGTAGTCCCTTCCCCTCAAATTTCAGGCCTTGTATCTATAGTAAGAAACGTTTATTGATCCACTGTATTTATAAGCCATTCTGCCATCTGCCAAGCGTTCACACACAAACAGTTCTTCTATATTTGGCAGGTTTTTTTCTTATTTGTGTAGGAGGAATCCGTACACAATTCTTTATCACAAAACTGATTGTGACATGTCTTATTATAAACAGCACTGATAAGAGCAACGGTTCTTCTTCTTCTTCTTCTTCTTCTTCCTTTTCTTCCTTTTCTTCTTCTTCTTCTTCTTCTTCTTCTTCCTTTTCTTCCTTCTCTTCTTTTTTCTTCTTCTTCCTTTTCTTCTTCTTCTTCTTCCTCTTCTTAGCATCATCATCATCGTCATCTTCCTCCTCCTCCGCCTCCTCCTCCGCCTCCTCCTCCTCCTCCTCATCATCATCATCATCTGCCTCTTCTTCTTCTTCTTCTTCTTCTTCCTTTTCTTCATCTTCTTTTTCATCATCATCATCAACTTCTTCTTCTTCTTCATCTTCTTTTTCCTCTTCTTATTCCTCTTCTTCTTCTTCTTCTGTTTTTCATTTGCCTTTTGATATTTGCCCCCCTCCCCTTTTTCTCATTTTTGATTCCTGGTTATTTTCTCTACAATGAGATACTATCTGTGTAAGTTTGTGGGTGTATATATGAATGTGTATGTATATTTGTCTGTGAGTGTATGTATGTATGTACGTATTTTTATGGTATACGTATATATGTCTTATATATGTATGTATTTTTCTATGTGTGTGTGTGTGTATATATATGTATGTGTGTGTATGTGTGCATATATTAGTATGCTTATATATATGTATACATGTATATGTATGTGTAGATGTGTATGGATATAGCTCTAGGCCATTACAAGCTGTGCGAGTGGATTTGATGGAAGGAAACTGAAAGAAGCCCATCAAATACTGATATACAGCTATAAATAAATATAGTTATGAGTACGTGCATATATGAGTGTATGCATGTGTGTGTGTGTGTGTGTATATATATATATATATATATATATATATATATATATATATATGTATGTATGTAGGTGCAGGTGTGGTTGTGTGGTGCAGGTGTGGTTGTGTGGTGCAGGTGTGGTTGTGTGGTTATGCTTACCAACCATACCGGTTCCAGGTTCAGTCCCACTGTGTGGCACCTTGGGCAAGTGTCTTCTACTATAGCCTCGGGCCGATCAAAGCTTTCTAAGTGGATTTGGTAGACAAAAACTGAAAGAAGCCCGTCGTATATATGTGTTTGTCCCACCCAACATCGCTTGACAACCGATGCTGGTGTGTTTACGTCCCCGTAACATAGCGGTTCGGCAAAGGAGACTGATAGAATAAGTACTAGGCTTACAAAGAATAAGTCCTGGGGTCGATTTGCTCGACTAAAGGTGGTGCTCCAGCATGGCTGCAGTCAAAATGACTGAAACAAGTAAAAGAGTATAATGAGAGAGTAAAGAGAGATTATTATTATTGTTGTTATTATGACTGTGTGGAGGCGCAATGGCCCAGTGGTTAGGGCAGTGGACTCGCGGTCATAGGATTGCGGTTTCAATTCCCAGACCAGGCGTTGTGAGTGTTTATTGAGCGAAAACACCTGAATCTTCACGAGACTCCGGCAGGGGATGGTGGCGAACCCTGCTGTACTCTTCCACCACAACTTTCTCTCACTCTTACTTCCTGTTTCTGTTGTGCCTGTAATTCAAAGGGTCAGCCTTGTCACACTCTGTGTCACGCTGAATATCCCCCGAGAACTTCGTTAAGGGTACACGTGTCTGTGGAGTGCTCAGCCACTTGAAAGTTAATTTCACGAGCAGGCTGTTCCGTTGATCGGATCAACTGGAACCCTCGACGTCGTAAGCGACGGAGTGCCAACAACATTATGACTGTGCTGATGTTGATGGTTGTAGCATAATACCCATATTGTGATGATGTGGGATTCAGGTTCAATTCTGGGGTCAGCGGAGTTGTTAAATATCCCGTTATTGTAAAGGGTGTGTCAATATTAGTTTGACGTAGGGGAAACAAAAGGGCTCTGTTTCTTGTTTTTTGGAGGGTTTTTTTTTTTTTTTTGCTTTTTCATTAGGGAAAACACACATCCTTGTTGTTGCAGCTGGTGCTTTTGAAATACTGGTCCAGCTGTTGATATTACTTTAATTGTTGTTGTTGTTATTGTTGTGCTTCTATTGTTCCACTTGTTGGTGTCGGTGGTGTTGTCACCGCAGATGCAACTCGTTATTATTATACCAAATTAATCATGCTTTTTAAGTATGAATTTCATATGAAAACAATAACAAAATTTTTTTAAATGCCCAGAAAACTTTTTTTTAAATATATTTATATTTTTCTTTATTTTTGATAAAAACAAAATATAGGGCAAAAAAAAAATAGCAACAAAAATAAAATATAAAATTTCAAATAAAATTATAATTTTGCCAGCATTCTGGTGTTGGCATTGGTGGGGGAAATGCTATTTTATAATTCATTATTGAACTTTTGATAATTGTTCTTCTCCAATTATCAGTCAGCTCCCCTACCACCTCCACACCTTTTGTCATTCATCAGGAAACATTTCTTTTTTTCTTTTTCTCTTTCTCAGTTTTATTTTATTTATTCTCTTTGCTCTGTAATCATGTTATCATTCCAATCGATTTTTTTCCAGTATCTGCCACAGGGGCAATGAAAGTGATGACATTACAGTACAGTTGTTGAGAAAACCAACATAAGTGTGTGTGTGTGTGTGCGTGTGTTTGTAGATATGTGTTTGTGTGTGTGTCAGTTTGTAAGGGTGTGTATGTGTGTGTGCTCATGTTTATCTTTGCTTATCAGTGTGTGTTTATATTTCTGCATGTGTGTGTGAGTGTGTGTGTGTGTGTTCTTGAGTACGTGTGTGTCAGTTTGTAAGGGTGTGTTTGTGTGTGTGAGCTTGTGTGGGTGCGCATGTTTATCTTTACTTATATGTGTGTGCTTATATTTCCGCATGTGTGTGTGTGTGTGTATGTCAGTTGTGTGTATGTATGTACACACACACACACACACACACACACACACACACACACATGCATGCACACATATAGTAAATTGAATAAAAAGAGTACAGTGAACTTACAGTGGGGAGTGGAAAACCCAATGTTTCAGATAGTGTCCCTCTTTGGAGAAGTGTCGAAAGGAAAGAAATAAATGAGAAATAACAGAGTTTTGCATCGTCAAAGTAAACGAAAAAAAAAAAAACACCAACTGCTTCATAATACAAGTCTTGCTTTTGCTGACTCTGATCGACTCCAGTCAGTCTGGAGTCCAGGAGATTATATTTACAACTACTTGGACACTTAAAAAGGTTAAAAAATGGATTTGTGGAAATATTATTTCATATGCTTTCTTTCGGAAGAAAAAAACCTCTCAATAATAATAATAATCCTTTCTACTATAGGCACAAGGCCTGGATTTTGTGGGGAGGGGTAAATTGATTACATTGACCCCAGTACTCAAACTGGTACTTAATTTATTGGCCCCGAAAGGAAAAAAGGCAAAGTCAACCTTGGTAGAATTTGAACTCAGAACGTAAAGACTCAGAATGTAAAGACCGCTAAGCTTTTCACATGACCCCAATGTGCAACTGAAACTTAGTTTATTGGCCCTGAAAGGATGAAAGCCAAAGTCGACCTTGACGGAATTTGAACTGAGAACGTAAAGACTGCTAAGCATTTCACCCAACCCCAGTACGCAACTGGTACTTAATTTATCGGCCCTGAAAGGAAGAAAGGCAGAGTCGACCTTGGCAGAATTTGAACTCAGAATGCAGCGGCAGATGAAATACCGCTAAGCATTTAGCCCGGTGTGCTAACGATCCTGTCAGCTTGCCACCTTGATAGTAATAATGATAATAATAATAATAATAATAATAATAATAATAATCCTTTCTATTATAGGCACAAGGCCTGAAATTTAGCAGGAGGGGGATAGTCAATCACATCTACCCCAGTGTTTCACTTGTACTTAATTTACCAACCCCAAAAGGTCCTCGGGTCGATTTTTTTAACTGAAGTCTTGAGGTTGATTTCTCCAACTAAAACCCTTTAAGGTAGTGCTCCAGCATGGCAGCAATCAAATGGCTGAAACAAGTAAAAGAATAAAAGAGCATATATGTATGTGTATATATATATATATATATATATATATATATACATACATACATACACAATGGGTTTCTTTCAGTTTCCACCTACCAAATCCATTCACAAGGTGGATCTCAGACTGGACCTATATTAGAAGACAGACACTTGACCACCTCCCCAAGGTGCCCCATGGTGTAACTGAACCCAAGGTCACATGGTTGGGAAGAAAAGCTTCTTACCCTCACAGCCACATCTCTGCATCATTGTGCTGCATTTTGGGTGGGGAGGGGTGTTTGGCATTTTCTTCCCAGTGTCTGGAACCAGCCCCAGACATTGTGAGCGAAACCAGACGATTGGAAACTACTAGATAGTCCATCAGATAAAATCATGAATGTGACTAATTAGAGAGAGAAGCCATACTACATGTACAGCACCATACTGGTGCTGCCTGAGGTAAACTCAGCCACAACTGTTGTTCAAGATTGTTCTGTAGAGGATCCATGTACTTAGTCACCTCTCTGATATTCTGTTAGTCTTCTTCATTAAATTGTTGAAGCGCATTCTTTAATTATAGAATCATTAATGTTTCAGCAGTTTCTCAGTTGATGGTGTTGTATTTTGTCATATTAGACATCCCGGGGCTAAATCTCAGTTGAGTCAATGAATAAAGCAGCGAAGAAATGCACCGAAGAAAGCTAGAATTAGTTTTGGAGACTGTGGGTGTATAAGCGTTTGGGTTTGGATATGTTTTGGTGAGGAGTAACAGGAGAGAGTGGGAGGGAAGGTGGGAGGGAGAGAGACAGAGAGAGAAAATCTACACTCAGACTTCTATATGTATCATCATCATCATCATTGTCATCATCATGTTCGTCATCATCGTCATCACCATCATCGTCGTCGTCATCATTGTCATCATCGTCATCATCATTCATTATTTACATTATTTACATTTGATGGATATTTGTCGTCATCTTGTTTGTTGTTAACACAACGTTTTGGCTGATATACCCTCCAGCCTTCATCAAGTGTCTTGGGGAAATTTCGAACCTGGGTTCTTGTTCCTAAGGTATTTTTCGATATTATTATTATTATTATTATTATTATTATTATTATTATTATTATTCAGGTCACAGCTTGGAATCGAACTCGGAATCTTGGGGTTAGTAGCCTGCACTCTTAACCACTACACCATATGGCTGTGGTGTAGTCGTTAAGAGCGTGGGCTACTAAACCCAAGATTCCGAGTTCGATTCCAGGCAGTGACTTGAATAATAATAATAGTAAACATCGAAAAATACCTTAGGAACAAAAACCCAGGTTCAAAATTTCCCCAAGACACCTGATGAAGGCTGGAGGGTGTATCAGTCGAAACATTGTGTTAATAACAAACAAGATGAGGACAAATATCCGTCGAATGTAAATAATGTAAATACTGTACATAATTCCTCATCTCTTTTATATATATATATATATATATATATATATACACACACACACCACAGCCTCATGTGGCATTTACTTTGTTCCAGCCTGGTCGCTGAAGCACGCGACCAGTCAATAATATTTTTACTGATTTCTTGTAAGACAGCTAAGTCGTCTAGTCTTTGAATAAGTCCTGGGGTCAATTTCTGCGACTAAAAAAAAACCCATTAAGGTGATGCTCCAGCATGGCTGCAGTCAAATGACTGAAACAAATAAAAGAATATAAAAGAGGAAAAAAAAATCCAAAATCTATTCTAGATGTTTCCTGTGTCATTGAGTCTCTCTCGGTGTGTCCATTGTTGATGTCTCTGATTGTCTGATATTAACCTTTTGTCTGTCTATTCTCTTCTTCCAGGTAAGTACAGATACAATAAACAAAATATCGGTAAGGTGGCTTCCATATTTTTTCACTCAATGTTGTCGTATGCTGCTTTCAATGTCTCTGTAGTTTGCTTCGTTAGAAACTTGAATGAGCTTCTTATCATTTTTATGTTTCATACTGAAGAACAAACTGGTCGTTCTCTCTCTCTCTCTCTCATTGATTTCAAAAAGAACTTAAAAGACTCATATGCACAGCACAGCATTATTCCAGACCAAAATCAATTTGGTATCTTATATCTTATATTCTTTTTTTTTTCACTTGATGTCGTATGCTGCTTTCAATATCTTCATGGTTTGCGTCTTCCAAAATTCGGACAAGCTTCTTATTTTTGTTTCTTGCCAGGGGGCAAATTGGTCGTTATCTCTCACTGACTTCGAAAAGAACTTATTAAAAAAAAATCATTGACACAGCACATGTTATTCCAGACCAAATCAATTTGGTTAACTTCATCATCATCATCATAATCATCATTTAATGCCCGTTGTTCATGCTGGCATAGGTTGGACAGTTTGACCTGAGCTGGTAAGCTGAGGGGATGCACCACACTCCAGTCTGATTTGGCATGGTTTGCTATGGCTGGATGCCCTTCCTAACACCAAACACTTTGAGAGTACAATCAGTGCTTTTGATTGCCACCAGGATGGGTGCCATCTGTGTGACACCAGTATTTGCCACGGCTACAATTTCACTTGGCTTGATGGGTCTTTTTCTCAAGCACGGCATATTGCCAAAGATCTCAGTCATTTGTCATTGCCTCTGTGAGGCCCGCTTTGCTGTTTCCAAAATTCAAAGAAATTTTTTATGTTATGCTTCATCCTGAGATACAGACTGGTCCATTCTCTCTCATCCATCTCAAAGGACTTGTGAAAGAAAACCACAGGCATTGCACCACCTATCCACTCCTCACCAAACCAAATTGGTAGCTTCCTTATTTTTTCTTCCCATGTCGTTGCTTCCAGTCTCTTTGTGATTTGTATCTTCTAAAATTTCAACAAGCTTCTTATAATTTTTATGTTTCTTGCTCATGAGGGACAGTCTGGTTTCACTTTCTCATCAATCTCAAGCACCTTTGAAAGCCCAAGTTACAGCACCACTTATTCCCCCAGACAAAGCCAGTTTAAAAATAAATGAAAAAAATAAAGCAGGTAAAATAAAATGATGGAAATAGTAATTAGAGACCAAATCACCATTCCTATAATTCTTTCCATCCCTTTTCTCCATTATTCCTGGGAGGGTTATGTGAATAAAGTCTTCCATAGGTACCTATCAGAAGCTACCAATAGAATAAGTACTAGCCTTACAAAGAATAAGTCCTGGGGTCGAATTGTTCGACTAAAGGCGGTGCTCCAGCATGGCTGCAGTCAATTGACTGAAACAAGTAAAAGTATAAAAACATAGTCACCTGAGCACTGACCAGTAGAGCCCTTCGTCCATCTAGCAGTTGACCTGTGTGGACAGTTAAACCTGCAAATAACATACATAAACCAGCAATGAGATGATCACGGCTCATCCAGCAGTGGTTCCACAACGCCTTAATGGTATTGAATGGAATGGCTGCTAAAAGACTTTAATATATCTGAAGATAATGGCACCAGGAATTATTCCTGTCTTGTGGATTTCTTTAGTTTAGCCATTTAGCATTTACACCAGCCATATCTGGCCTAAAATTTTTATCTGGTTTGTGTTCAAACTGACCGGATCTGATCTCACACCTACCCTACAATGTCATTCTGAAAAATAAAGTTACATCATAAAAATCTTGTAGCTGTATTAGATTGTGGTTTAATTTTGTAGCATTTAAGCTGACCATATCCAACCCAAATGTTCAAACCAGCCAGATTTGGCCTTTCACGCTTACCCTACAATGTCATTCTAAAAATAAACAACCACGCTATTGAAGTCTTGAAGTTATATTAGATTGTGGTTTCATTTTTGTAGCATTTAAGCTGACCATGTCCAGCCCAAATGTTCTACATGTTTTATGTTCAAACACATACCCTACAATGTCATTCTAAAAATAAACAATTACATCATTGCAATCTTGACACTTTAACATTTAAAGCAGTCATGTCCAGCCCAAATATCTCATCTGTTTTATGTTCAAACTGGTCAGATCTGGCTTCTCCCCTCAACTGGTGGGGGAATCATTTTACTATTTCATTTTTTGTTTTTTATGTTTTCTTTTTCTTATTGCTCTCATTGATGTTATTCTCTGTTCTAGCATGGGTTTGATGGATATGCAAATATTTGTTTTATTTGCATGGTTAATTGAAAACTTCTGTATTTTTTTACTGCTGAATGATCTTCTTAATGTCAATCCTTTTTTTTTTTTACCTTGGCAAACTAAAAGTGGTGATACTTCATTGTCTTCTTCTTCATTAACTGAATTAGTAATAATTAATAATAATGTATTATATTGAGATGTTGATGATGATGATGGTGATGATTTCTATTATTGGCATAAGACCAATAAGAGATTTGTAAGGGGAGGGGCAGGCTTTTGGATGAAATCAATACCAAATACTTGGTCTGTTTTATTTGATTGATTTCAAGCTAAACAGAAAGCTATATCAATCGCAACTGGTTTTATATGTGTGTGTGTGTGTGTGTGTGTGTATATATATATATATATATATATATATATATAGTTGCAGGGGTGACTGTGTGGTAAGAAGCTTGCTTCCCAACCACATGGTTCTGGGTTCAGTCCCACTGCATGCCACCTTTGGCAAGTGTCTTCTACTGTAAGTCTCAGGTCAACCAAAGCCTTGTAAGTGAATTTGGTAGACGGAAACTGAAAGAAGCCCATCATGTGTGTGTGTGTGTGTGTGTGTGTGTGTGTGTATATATGTATATATTTGTGTGTGTTTGTTTTTGGCTCTGGTTTTGTCCCACCACCACCATCACCACCACCACTGCTTAACAACCATTGTTAGTGTGTTTACATCCCTGTAACTTAACTGTTTGGCAAAAGGAAACCAATAGTATAAGTGCTAGGTTTTGAAAAAATAAGTCTTGAGGTCAATTTATTCAATTAAAAACCCTTCAAAGCAGTGTTCCAGCATGGCCACATTCAAATGTCTAAAGTAAAAGAAAAGAATATATATAGGCGCAGGAGTGGCTGTGTGGTAAGAAGCTTGCTTCCCAACCACATGGTTCCAGGTTCAGTCCCACTGTATGGCACCTTGGGCAAGTGTCTTCTACTATAGCCTTGGGTCGACCAAAACCTTGTGAGTGTATATGGTAGATGGAAACTGAAAGAAGCCCGTCGTATATATCTATATATCTATATCTATATATATATATATATATATATATATATATATATATATATGTATGTATGTATGTATGTATGTATAAGGAGGGATGATCACTAAGTGGACATCTGATATGCTAGAAAGAGGTCATCAACGACCCAACCACAAAGAAAATAATGTTTTCTAGAAATTTTTCTCTAGAATTTTTTCTAGAGAACATTATTTTTTTGTGGTTCGGTCGTTGATGACCTCTTTCTAGCATATCGGATGTCCACTTAGTGGTCATAATGGGTGTGGTGATGGGGGTTACATTGGGTCCTAGTCATCTCCATATCTGACCCTTTTCTTTCATGCCCCCCTACTCACTGTACCTTACTCTGTCTGTGCCACAAAGGACAGGATTTGTTCAATCTTTACTCAATCCATTCCATCATTCAAGCTCTCACCCCCTCCCACCATGCCCACCACCATCACACCCTCTCTTCCATCTTATTTCTTTTATCAATCTACTTCTCTTCCCCCAACATGTTCTTACTAAATTATCAAAATAATTTTGTCCTAAATCAATCTGTTTAACATAACATTTACAATTCCTTAAGTAATAATTATAATAATTAATAGTAATTATAATAATTACTCGTAATTAATAACAATTATAAAAGATTTGTTTTCAACAAATCATACAATACTCCAAGTATCATCATCATCATCACTGTCACCACCACCACCACCACCACCACCATCATCATCATCATCATCATCATTTAACATCCATTTTCCATGCTGGCATGGATTGGATGGTTTGACAAGGTCTGGCAAGTTACAGAGCTCCACTGCAAGCTTCGGCACAGTTTCTATGGCTGGATGCTCTTCCATACACCAACCACTTTACTGTCTGAGTTGGGAGCTTTTGTGTGTACCACCAGCACTAGAGGTGGCACAAAATATCGGGAAAGGGAAAAATCCCCGTGACTAAGTGCCTGCAAAATATGAGCATCACAAAGTGGGGAGTGTGACACTGTGCCAGGTGGCAAGAGGCTAAAATGTAATGGTGGGTCAAGAACAGGTGACCTGCTATAAAGGAGATACAAGGGTGCCTCACATTATAAGGGTGAGTAGTAGTGATTGAGAATAGCATGGAGATAAAGATGAAAGACGGTAGTGATGATGTGTGGTAAGAAGCTTGCTTCCCAACCACAGGGTTCTGGGTTCAGTCCCACTGTGTGCCACGTCATGCAAGAGTCTTTTACTATAGTGTCAGACCAACCAAAGACTCGTGTGTGGATTTGGTAGATGGAACCTGAAAGAAACCCTTTGTATAGATATATATAGTGAAGGGGCATGGCTCACTGGCGGAGGGGAAAAAACGCAAATTTATTTGCAGATATACTCATCATGTGATATGGGTATATCTGTAAATTCATTAGCATTTTCCCCCCTGCAATGGTATGTTGGCTTTTCCATTCACTCCTCAATTTTGTCAGCTGGTTAACATTTTAGTGATGTTGCGGCTTATTTGAGTATTTTTCAACTGTTCTTTCTAGCAATGCTGATACTATCTTGTACCCTTTATTATAAATTTATAAATTCACCTTTTTGGTTTTTATGCTTGCTAGCCACATATATTATTCTTATTTATTAATAATATCTTGATGTATATACGTGGATGCGCATGGCGAAGTGGTTAGGGTGTCAGCATCATGATCATAAGATTGTGGTTTCGATTCCTGGACCGGGCAACGCATTGTGTTCTTAAGCAAAACACTTCATTTCACTTTGCTCCAGTCCACTCAGCTGGCAAAAATGAGTAACGCTGCGATGGACTGGCGTCCCGTCCAGCTGGGGAACGCATACGCCATTGAAACTGGGAAACCGGGCCCATGAGCCTAAAAAGGCTTTAAAAAGGCGCATTTTTTTTTTTTTTTACGTATATATATATATATATATATATATATATATATATATATATAAATAAATGTATGTATGTATTTGTGTGTGTATGTCTTTGTGTCGGTCTCCCCATCACTGCTTGACAGCCGGTGTTGGTGTGTTTATTTCCCCGTAACTTAGTGGTTCGGCAAAAGACAATAACAGAATAGGTACTGGGCTTAAAAATTATAAGTCCTGGAGTCGAATTGTTTGCCAGAAATGCTCCAGAGCAGTGCTCCAGCTTGGCTACAATCAAATGATTGAAACAAGTAAAAGAATTAAAGAATACTGAAAATAATTGTATATTGAGATCCGCCCCATGATTAGAACCTCCACCATCGTCCTTCTTTACTGACCACTATCACTCAATCTCCCCTGTGTCACTCTTGATTTCCTTCTATCACTCTCATTTACCATCCCCCATATCTATTCCGATTTCATTACTAGCTATGTCTTATTATATTATCACCCATCTGTATTACTATCCTGTCACTCTTGTGTTGTTTTTTTCTATTAAATGTCATTACCAACAAACCAGATGTAGCTGTCACTGTCTCCTTGTTACTTACCAGCCACTAGTATCCTGTCACTCTACTCTTCAGTTATTTTCTCTCATCACATTCATCCCCCCCCCTTTCTCTCTCTCTCTCCTCAGCAATCTCATCTATTCACACTTTCTACCTTCTCTTCCCCTCCTCTTTTCCTTTTCCACTTCTTCCTCTTTATCTTTGTTGTTATTGCTTGTGTATACATATATAAATATATATGAGTGTGTGTGTGTGTGTGTGTGTGTGTGTGTGTGCACATGGGTATGTATACATTATCAGAGTAAATATATTGGACATTATTCACGTGCTATATTTCACATGGTTAGCAATATATATGTATATATATATATTTTATTATATGTATTTATTTTTTCCTAGTTAATAATTAACTCGGACAAAATAAATTGGTTAATAGATACCAGAGTAACAAAGATCACAAAATAACTGTGGTGTAACTCCTGTTTATGAGGTAGAAACTCCTTGTTATTTTGGGTACTTGAGTATATATAAATTTAGTAAATGGAGTAAAACGCATATGTTAACTGAATACTTTTATTTCCAACATATGTTTCGAAGATTACAAATTATACCTTCCATAGGAATAGGTGATGTTGATAAGAATGTAATCTTCTCTTCAGGGAAATGCATGGAAATCAGCTTAAATGTAAGACATTTTAACTGAATATGAGAACTGTAGTATATATATATGCATATATTTTCTGTTGCTGTATACAGCATATATAAAGTATATTTATACATCAACTTCATTTTACGCCAGTGGTTCTCAACTGAGGTTCATATGGCCTCTGAGGGCTCATGTAAGTCAACCACAAGTACCTACTTAGACAACCCCACACTATGGCTGCAACTTATCCACTGGCGTCACCTACCTGCGAGTTTGTATAATACTTTATGCATTCATATATGCTGTTGTTGTTGACATTTTTTTTTCATCTAAACCTTTGCGTTTTTGTTTATCCATTTCAGACGCCCACTATTTCCAAAGTATGCCCATCCCGCTGAAGGTGTTGTGGCTCCTCTACAATCTCGCTGCCAACACAGCAATTGTAATCACAATATCGTACTGGTCGTACATATTTTTTATGGAACATTCTAGTAAGTATCATTTCTTCCTTTCCCTATGTCTGCCTCTCTCTCTATCCGCTGTGTATTTGTTGAGAACTGTTGCCCTATGACTTCTGACTGAACGGTTAGGAGTCGTAGATGTGTTTGTCTGCCATATTTTATAGCACACTATCCAGATTTAATACAGTTGACGAGGAAGTCAGTTATAGATTTTCTAAGGCCTGTGCTCATTTGGAAAGTTTGAATCAAGAATCTGCTCACAATATATATGATTCTGGGTTCAGTCCCACTGTGTGGCACCTTAGGCAAGTGTCTTCTACTATAGCCTTGGGCCGACCAAAGCCTTTTGAGTGGATTTGGTAGGCGGAAACTGAAAGAAGCCCGTCGTATATATGTATATGTATATATATATATGTGTGTGTCTGTTTGTCCCCCCAACATCGCTTGACAACCGATGCTGGTGTGTTTACGTCCCTGTAACTTAGCAGTTCAGCAAAAGAGACCGATAGAATAAGTACTAGGCTTATAAAGAATAAGTCCTGGGGTTGATTTGCTTGACTAAAGGCGGTGCTCCAGCATGGCCGCAGTCAAATGACTGAAACAAGTAAAAGAGACTTAGAGCACAAACTTAAAAGATTTATCTACAAGCAAAATAACACATTACAAATTAAATATTTTTTAAAAAACAGTTGGTTAGTTCATTGAAAATGAAAGATAGAAATGCATTTAATCAATTTTTTGAACAAATCGCAATTTTCCTATCTCCTGCATAAATTTACATACTCCATTGTCAACAGATGGGTAAAATTTCCAGTAGATAAAACAGTAGAACACAGTGTTAACAAGTGGTTTCAATGTATTTCTCAACATATGCTTTCTTGCAGGCAAAAGTGTTCTCATGTTCTGCTTGTTACTATGGAGACTGGCATGAATGTGTTTGTGGTTTACAATTGACTAAAATTACCCAAAATTTTCAATCTTTAATAGCTGATAACTCTTTATTTATTGATTTATAGCAAAAATGATTTTCATGGCATTCATTAACCTATAAAATTGTATCATTACGCTGAATATGAAATCAATTTGAACAGAAATTGACGCTGGCAGCCAAATGGAAAAGATCCAATATCTCTTTCTCTCTCTCTCTCTTTTTGTATATATATATACATATATATATATATTTATATATATATGTATATATATATATATATATATATATATATATATATATATATATATATATATATGAATACATACACATACACATATATTGATAAATTAAATGCACAACCAAAAGAACTACTTATAATTTCATGCTGTTTTGATACTTACACACATACATATACATTTGTGTGTGTGTGTACCTGATAAACACATTTACCAAAGGTGCCTGCAAGTAGGAATCGAACCGGGACTACCTGATTACAAAAGGAACTCATCAACCGCCCTCCCATACTAAAAACATCCAAATGTAACAAATGCTATTTTTCACCTGTCAATAACCCAAATAACCACACCTCAGTTACAACCTCATTGGCTGATACAATACTATGGCCCCGCCTCCTATGAAGCAATGACTTTGATGTTTACAATCAAATTTATCTCCTCCATTGTAGATTTGTTCTGTTTCTCCTTTGAAGCCTTTTTTTCTCCCCAAGGTTTAATTGCTGGCCGTTTGTTGTTTCTCCGAGAAATGTTTTCATGTTTCTCCTTCTTGTAATGTATTGATGCTTTATGAATATAATTACTTAGCATTTATTGATTTAGTTGACAGATATTGATAATTTGGTCTGACAACGAAAATCCTGGCATTGATGTGTGGAGGTGTATAAATAAATTAAGACAGAATCTAAACAACACAGTTTCTGTTCAGATGCTTACAAGCTTGACAGTCTAATGGGACACACAGCGCATGTAATTATAGGGAAATGTACGTGCGCGTGGGTGCTTGCCTGAATACTTGACTATACTACCTACCTACCTACACTACACACACACAGCAGCAGCATCATCAGTATCATGTTTTAACGTCTGTTTTCCATGCTGGCATGGGTTGGATGGTCTGACCAGGGCTGGGGAGCTGGGGTGTGGAACCAGGTTCCACTCTGATATGACATGGTTTCTACAGCTTGAAGCCTTTCATAAAGCTAACCATTTTACGCGGTGTGCTGGGTGCTTTTCTGTGGCACCCGATGGGTGCTTTTATGTGGCACGGGCACTTTTGTGTGACACCATGTGGGTGCTTTTACATGGCATCACACAACTGCTTTTACGTGCCACTTCACGAGTACTTTTATGTGATGCCACACAGGCACTTTTACGCGACACTGCTCAGGCACTTTACAGGCACTCTTATGCGGCACTGCACAGGTACTTTCATGTGACACTTCACAGGCACGTTCATGTGACACTTCACAGGCACTTTTATGTGACACTGCACAGGCACTTTTATGCGACACTTCACAGGCACTTTTTATGTGGCACTTCACAGGTGCTTTTCCCCATCACACTCTCTCTTTTTTGTCAATAACTCATCCTCTCTCTCTCTCTCTCTCTTCCCACAGAGTTCCTAATGACCAACATGAGCAAAATGAAACACATGCTAAACACCGTGTACGTCATCCTTGACCTCATGATCGCCTCAAGACCCATCCGTATCTTCCACATGCTCTTCCCGGTGATGCTCGGCTCCATCTATGCCATCTTCAACGCCACCTACTTCCTGAACGACGGCACTATCCTGGACGGACGGCACTACGCCTACAACGTGCTGAACTGGAATGTGCCAGCCGAGGCCATTGTCACGTGCATCCTTTGCATAGCACAGACCATCTTCAGTCAGATAGTTCTCTACCATTTGGTCGCGGCGCGCGTCTGGCTGCACTCGAGGTTCTACGAGCCGCACGAGCAGCTTCCCGAACACGACTCGGAGATGCAGAGCATCATGAGCGCCGACTCCACCACGTATCTTGCCACCGATTCTCAACTGGACGGCAGTAGCAGCACGGCCGGGGCCATAACAGCGAGCAACAACATCCACTGATGACCAGAAAGCAATGGCGGGAAAAGAGAGTGAGTGACGGTCTCGCAAAGGGAGGGCGGGTTTGTGTTTTGGTTAAGTCAGACTCTTTGGGCAGCATTTAGGAATAGGGTGGCAGATTCTTTATTTTTTTTTTATTTTTTTTTTTTTTAAGAGTTTGATGCCAGATGGGTTGATGGGTGGGTGCCTGTCGTGGGGTGCGAGGTTTCGTGTTTTTGCAGTATATGGAGTCAGACGTCCGTGAGGATGGCGACTTTCCAAAGAGTGATCATTTTGAGTTTGGTGTGAAAGCGAAAGCGATGAAAAGTAGGTAGGTAGGTTACTATGAGACAGGGTGTGTGGCTGGGTGGATGTTTCTTTGCTAAATTCCAAGTGATACTAGCAGGGTAGGTTTGGTCTAACGAGGACACATTAATCTTTGGATTCCAGCATGAAGATATATATATATATATATATATATACTTTTTTATATATATATATATATATATATATACTTTTTTATATATATATATATATATATACTTTTTTATATATATATATATATATATATATATATATACTTTTATATATATATATATATATATATATATATATATATACTTTTATATATATATATATATATATATATATACTTTTATATATATATATATATATATACTTTTATATATATATATATATATATATATACTTTTATATATATATATATATATATATATATATATATATATACTTTTATATATATATATATATATATATATATATATATATATATATATATACTTTTATATATATATATATATATATATATATATATATATATATATATATATATATATATATATATATATATGCTTTTATATATATATGCTTTTATATATATATATATATATATATATATATGCTTTTATATATATATGCTTTTATATATATATATATATATATATATATGCTTTTATATATATATATATATATATATATATATATATATATATATATGCTTTTTTATATATATATATATATATATATGCTTTTATATATATATATATATATATATATATATATATATATATATATATATATATATATATATATATATATATGCTTTTATATATATATATATATATATATATATATATATATATATATATATATATATGCTTTTATATATATATATATATATATATATATGCTTTTATATATATATATATATATATATATATATATATATATATATGCTTTTATATATATATATATATGCATATATATATATATGCATATATATATATATATGCATATATATATATATATATATATATATATACGTGTGTGTACGTGATGGCACACACTGTCTGTGTGTGTATGCCAGCATGGAACATGGACTTCAAATGATGATGAAGAGATACAGATATGTATGTGTGTGCGTATTAGGAATCTTGTATGTATGTCTTGTGTGTGTGTGTGTGTGTGTGTACATGTTTCTATGTGTGTATCTATGCATAGATACGCACATACAAATATACATACATATATATATTTATATGTACATGCCTATGTATGTATATGTGTACGCACACATATATATACATGTGTATATGTGCATGCATATATATATATATGTATATGTATACCTGTGTGTGAACATGCAGAACATGAAAAATAAAGGATGGCAGAGAGAAAGAAAGAAAAGAAAGGAAAAGTGAGATGGGGAAAGAGAGAGAAGGAGGGAGGGCCAGGGCAAAAAAAAAAAATCACAAAAACATGGAAGGACTTTACTAATTGCTTAAAAAAGAAAAAAAAACGAAACAGAACCTTATTAATTTGCTTAAAATAAGAATTGTGCTTTATGGCTGCTTGTAAAAAAAACAAAAAACCATGATAAGATCCTGTGTTCCTTTAAAAAAAAGTCACATGACCTCTGACATACTTGGTAAGTATTTCAGTGTTAACCCATTCTTCTGCGGAAGTGCAACCTGCATATTGTGTGATGGCTTATATTTTCAAAAACTACGATGATGACCTAAAACGTGTCAGTTTTCGCCAGAGGAAGGTCAAAACAACGTTTCGAAAAAATGGTGTGTGTTTGTGTATGTATGTAGTGTAGTGTTGTGTTGTGTACATGTGTATATGTATGTGTGTATTTATATTTATATATATATGTGTATGTGTGTCTATATGTATGCATGTGTGTGTGTATGTGTATATGTGTATGTGTATGTATACATATGTATATATGTATATATAAATATATGTGTGTATGCATGAACATTTATCTGTGTATGTATGCTTTTATATATATATATATATATATATATATATATATATATATATATATGTATATATACATATGTATGTATATATAAATATATATATGTGTGTATATATATATATGCATCATGTGTGCTTATGTGTATCTATACATATATATATATATATATGTATATGTATATGTAGTCAGTTTGTCTTAAAGCCAATTTATCATTTATACATGTGTGAAAGGAGGTGCTGGGGGGTCATAGTGCTGTTGATGGTGGTGGTGGTGGTGGTCATGGTGGACGTGGATCATTGAGGTTTGGTGAAATGTTATTTTCTTTTTCTTTTTCTTACCCCCCGCCCCCTCCCATCATTACTGCTGCTGACATCATCAATAGAGTTGAAATAATACTAACATCAACAACAACAACAATTATTTATTGTTGTTTTCCTTTTCTGTTCTTTTTTGTTCTTGTTCTTCTGGCTGAAGAGACCCCCCCCCCTTACCACTACCACTCATCTCTTTAAAGTCAGTTTCTATAAGCCACCACCATTACCATCTTTCCTCTACTACTGCTAATACTACTACTACTACTACCACCACCAGATAGAAAAAAATAAGATCCCTTCTTTTAAATGTTCCTCCTCACTCCTTTATTTTGGTGGTTTTACATATATATTTTATATTATACATATATGTTATATATATATATATTATATATATTTATGTATCATATACATATATATATATATATATACATATATATATGTGTACACATATGGGGGAGAATTCACAAAGAAACAAAAGACGAAGACAGGTGGTGTAGAAAACAAATAGATGTATTAGTTTAACGCTTGGTAATTGAGATAATCTTTAACATTTCGAGCCTACGCTCTTCCACAGAAAGAAACAAGGAGAGAAAAAAAGAATGTGTAGTGGTTAGCAATCTATCATGGCGAATATATATATATATATATATATATATATATATATATATATATATATATATATATAATTAACATACACACACTGACACACTGTCGAATGTTTCTGAAACACACCTTTGACCTCCCCCTCCCCCACAGAAAAAAATGTAAAATGATATTGTAAAACAATGATGAGGAGGAGGAACTGTTTAATGATGGAGAAGCAGTTTCTCTCCTGAAAGACTCTCAGAAATTTCAGATTTATTTAGGAATTCTTTATTTTACATCTCAGACCACACTCTGTCCTTTTCTACCTCCCTTCTTCTCTTGCTCACTGCTGCTGTTCGTCATGACGACGACGATGATGACACTGATGACACTGGTTAACTGTTTGTCCCTGCAAAATTCATTAAGGCCTCACTCACCCATTTTCTGCCCCTACCCTTCCTACTCTATCCCTATATAAAAAAATTTTATTTTTTAAATTGTTGATGTTGATGCTATAGCTGTTGTTGTTGTACAATTTTAACATGAAGTGGTATGGACTGATTTAGGGCAGACACACAGCTGAAACATAGCAACTAACGGAATTTTTCTGGTGTTTTACTTCGCTGTTAAATGATTCCTTTTTTTTTTATTCCTTTTTCTTAATAGTTTAGGCTTCCAACCCTTTCAGGGGTGGTCTTTAACATTCTTCCTTACATCCCTTTCAAAGTAGGGTGGGTATTGGTACCCTTCCTTTTTAACTTCAGCATTTTTAACTCTCCAGCGTTCGGATGGCTCTGTCAATTTGCAATACTTTATTTATTCACATCGTTTTTAAACAATCACGAATCATCTCATAGTTTTCAGATTTCAACGATGTGATTGATTATTTTTAGAATGGCATTGTGGAGTATGTGTAAGAGGCCAGATCCGACCAGTTTGAATATAGAACATGTAGGATATCTTGGCTGGATGCAGTCAATTTAAACACTAAAGTTTTATATCGGATCCTACCATAGCTTTGAGATTTCAATGATGTGATTGTTTATTTTTAGAATGACATTGTAGGGCTGGTGTAAGAGGCCAGATCCGGCCAGTTTGAACATAAAGCAGATAGAATATTTGATCCAGATATGGCTGTTATTTCTATCAGGATGAGCGATTACATAGAAACCCTCTTCCAGTATAAGGGAGTCATGTGTGTATTGTAGGGGCCTGGACCTTCAGGATTGATGTGTTTTGTCTCGTAGGGGATACAAGTCTAAACATCATTACTGCTGTTGTTGATGTTGATGTTGTTATTGGCAGAATTGTTAGCGTCAGACGCAATGCCATGCGATGTGTGCTCCAGCTCTTTAATGTTCTGGGTTCAAACCCTACCGAGGTCAGCTTTGCCTTTGATCCCTCCTTGGTTGATTGAATAAAGGGCCAATGAAATAGTCCCGATTGATTTAATCGACTAGCCCTTGACTCCTCCACTGCCCCCCCCCCCCCACCGCTTCCCCTGCATTTCTGGCCTTGTGCCTGTACAAGAAACTGTTATTAAGGGTTGTCAGTTGGTAGGGTCACTGGACTGTCAGAAAAAATAATTAAATAAATTAATAAATACCTTTTGGTATTTGTTTTAGCCCTTTTCATTCTGAGTTCAATTATTGTTGAGGCCAGCTTTGCCTTTCCATTCGTTTGGGTTTCGTTAACAAAAAAAATACCTGCTGTTCACTGAGGCTGATGTAATCAATAAGCCCCTCCCCTCAAAATTGTTAACCTTGTGCCTGAAGTACAAACAAGTGTTATACTTGGTGAGTTGGAAAACAATGTGTCTGAGCATTGGAAAAATGCTTTGCAATATTTCTTTCGGCCCTCTGTGTTCTGAGTTCAAATCCTGCTGTGGTCGACTTTGCCTTTCATCCTTTCAGGGTCGATTAAGTAAAGTACTTATCAAGTATTTGGAGATGTCATTGACTTGCTCTCGTCCCTCAACTCAAAATTCCAGGCCTTGTGCTAAAATTAGAATTTTTTAACAGTAGGTTAATGAGACTAGCTGGCTGAATCATTAGAATGCCAGAAGAAAAGCTTTGTGACTCATGTCTTGAGTTCAAATCTTACCAAGGTCAATTTTGCCTTTCATCTTTGTGAGGTCAATAACGTAAAGTACCAGTACTTTAAGTACTCGTACTTTGTTAGAACTAGAGTCAGTTGGTATCAAATTGCCCCCACCACACACACACATACACACCTAAAAATTGCTGGCTTTGTGCCAAAATTAGAAAGAATTATTTTACTGGCAGAACCATAAGAGCGTTGGAAGAAATGCTTTGTGCCATGATTTTCATGTCCGTTCATCACATTCTCTGCTCAGACCCCTCCAAGATCAGCTTTGTCTCTCGTCCCTTCAAAGTTTGATAAAATAAAGTACCTACAAAGTACAAGGGCGAATGGTATCGACTTAACCCCTACTCCTTTCAAAATGGTTGGCTTTATGCCAAAATTAGAAAGAATTCTTGGCTATCGGTCATCAGAATCATGAAAGCATGGTTACCTGATTACAGGTGTTTTATCCTGTTATTTTTAAAGTTTTACCATTTAATTGTTTCAAACATCAGACTGCGGCCATGCTGGGGCACTGCCATTGAAAGTTTTTTTAGTTGAATGTATCCACCCCAATACATAGTTTTTTTTTTTTTTGAGGGTTTTTTTTTTTTTTTTTTGTTAGATTGTTTTTAAAGCCTGGTACCTATTCTTTCTTCAGAGTTGACATTCTGAGTTCAAATGCTGCCAGGGTTGACTTTGCCTTTCATTCTTTCAGGGTCGATAAAATAAGTACCAGTCGCGCATTGGAGTCAATGTAATTGACTAACCCACTCCCCCCCTCCACCCGAAATTTGCTGGTTTGTGCCAAAACCTGAAATCACTATGATAATAATAATAAAAATAATAATAATAATAATAATAACAATAATAATGATAATAATAATAATAATAATAATAATGAGCTTATCGTATACAGGGCTCAGATGCACTAAAAATCATCAGAAAACAGACCCCAAAGTGCATGAAGGGTAAACAGAAATAAGGCACAGAAAGGGAACAGTGAATGAGTTGTTAAAAAAAAAAGTTGGGAGTGGACATCCAATGTCTTGTTGGCGAATTTCAGGAACCATGGAAGGTTGGAAGGGTGAAGTGTCTTGACAGCAAACAACTGATGTGGGTAGTTTATTCCATGCTTCGGTAATTCTGAGCATGAAAGAAACATTTCTGAAAAAAAAACAGGGAGTTTGGGACGTAACTTAATGAAAGGGTTCTGATATAAAATTGTAATGATCAGTTTTTAATTTAAATAGCTATGCAAATATGAGCCCTAAAATTTAAATTAAGAGGTATTGTTTCCATAGAAGTGAGAGGTAGGCTTAGAAATATTGGTATAAAAAGGGTTAAATTTAAATAAAAATGATCCACTTGATGCTCGTTATTGAAATTATACTTGTTATTGGTAATTATCATCATTATTAGTTGAACTAAAGAAGGAAAGTCAGCTGATGGAATCCTTAACGAAATGAAGTCGACAAAATTGCTTCCAACTCTCTACATTCCGGGTTCCAATTCCACCCAGGTTGACTTGGCTTTTCATCCTTTCAGAGGTCGATAAAGCAAGTTCTAGTTGACTGGGGGGAAGGGGGTAGCTTGATGTAATTGACTTACCCCACCCCTTCAAAATTACAGGCCTTGTTTCAAAATTTGAAACCATTATTAGTTGACATCCTCCATGTTCTAAATTCAAATCCTAACGAGGTTAACTTAACGAGTTACTTTGATGACTTTGTGTCTATATGAGTTATTCCTTTTTTGTTGTTAGTTTTTGTTATTTAATTAGTGCAGCAGATGGAAATAACAGTAGAGTGGTGAGTAAAGTGTAATTACAGTATTAAGTGATGATCCTCTGGGTTCTCAGTTCAAAACTTGCTAGAATCAAATTTATTTTTACTTTCATCCTTGCTAAGTCAATGCAATGAATACCAGTCAGGTACTAGATTCAATTAGTAGCCTTAAGCTTACGTTAAAGCTGATAATACTAATAACTAATGATGTGTTCAAAACCCACCACCCAATTTGAATATTCACTTGGTCACTCTGGCATGAACACCACTGCTTCCCATGATTATTACTTCTTCCATTTATGACTAAAATCTCGTGCCTTAAGTGACTGATGTTTTGAATTCCTTAAATTGTGTAACCCTTTAGCATTCAGATTACCCTTTCAAATGTAATGCTTATTGATTCACGATGTGTTTGTTTATTTTTAGAATGACAGTGTAGGGTGGGTGTGAGGGGCTGGATCTAACTTGTTTGAGCAAGGAGCAAGTGGAAATAGATAGAATACTTGGGCTGAATATGGTCGGTTTAAATTTTGAAGAGTTGAATTATACCCTGCCATAGTTTCAAGTTTTCAATGATGTGATTGTTTATTTTTAGAATGGCATTGTAAGGTAGGTGTGAGAGACCAGATCTGGCCAGTTTGAACATAAAGTAGATAGAATATTGTGGCTGGATACAGTCCATTTAAATGCTAAACGTCTATACCAGACCCTACCATAGCTTCAAGATTACAATGATGTGATTGTTTATTTTTAGAATGACCATGTAGGATTGGTGTGAGAGGCCAGATCCAGCCAGCTATGGTTGGTTCAAATGCAGAAGGATTAAATAGAATAGTATCACGGCAAGAATTAAATAACAGAATTTACAATGCTTGCCTCAGCTTTTCCAGATTTGGAGCAAGGAGTGTTAAGAGTTTGTCATTAGTTTGTTACCTATCCCTGTGCATTGAGCTTCCTCTTACCAACCACCCTTCATATATTCTGTGATGATACGTTAAACCAAATATAACTGGTATGATACCTTTTATTGAAACTCGTAGTAATGTTTATTTTAACTTCCTCGCTTCTGAGGAATGATTTGCCTTCGTTTTTTTTTTAATCTTTGTTGATCGAGTTTTCAACTTCAGTTTGTTTGTTGGTGTTATTATTGTTATGCTGTTGTTGTTGTTGTTATTGAGTTTTCAAATTCTGCCAAGGTGTACTCCGCCTGTCATCCTTCCAGGGGGTGAGGGGGGTCGATAAAACAAGTACCAGTTGAGCACTGGAGGTCTCAATGTAATCAACTTACACCGCACCTCCCCGAAATTGCTGCACTTGTGCCTATAGTGGAAAGGATCATTGTTACTGCTGTGTTTCAAATCCTGCCAAGGTCAACTTTGCCTGTCATCTCTTCAGGTGGGGAGGGGGAGTCGATGAATTAGGGTCCCAAAATTAGAAAGAATTGTCATTATTGTTATTTTTTTTTGTTGTTGTTTTTTTAAGGCGGCAAACTGGCAGAATTGTTAGAACGCTGGGTGAAACGCTTAGCGGTATTTCGTCTGCTGTTACGTTCTGAGTTCAAATTCCACTGAGGTCGACTTTGCCTTTCATCCTTTCGGGGTCGATAAATTAAATACCACTTAAGTACTGGGGTTGATGTCATCAACTTGCCCTTTCCCTCAAAATTTCAGGCCCTGTGCCTATAGTAGAAAGGATTATTATTATTATTATTATTGTTGTTGTTGTTGTTGTTGTTCTCATTGCTATTGTTACTTGACAGTCTCTTCCACCACCATCACCACCACCACAATAACAACAACAATCTTTTCCCAGCTCCATTGAAAGAAAAACAAAAATTCTCTCACGAAAGAGAATACAAATTATTTTAAGGCATTCCTTCTCTTTTACATTTGGGGCTGGATGTCCTCATCTTTAAAAACTGCTACTGTCACCCCATAGAATTAGGGGCCATTTTTTTTTTTTTTGTGTGTGTTTGGAGATATCTTTGTTATATTTATTCGTCAGCTTTGTACACTTTGTGGGAGGCATGTTACCTTAGTGGTTAGGACGTTGGACACTTGATCATAAGGTCATGGTTTCGATTCTTTCACCGGGCTATGTGTTGTGTTCTTGAGCAAAACTCTTCATTCCGCATCGTTTGTTCACCTGGCAAAATTAGGTATAAAGTTCTATATTTAAGAGATGAGGGATTCTGTACATTATTTACAATTGATGGATATTTGTCCTCATCTTGTTTGTTGTTGACACAACGTTTCGGCTGATATACCCTCCAGCCTTCATCAGGTGTCTTGGGGAAATTTCAAACCTGGGTTCTCAATCCTAAGGTATTTTTTAATGTTGTTGTTGTTATTATTATTATTATCATCATTATTATCATCATTATTATTATTATTATTCAGATCACTGCTTGGAATCGAACTTGGAATCTTGGGGTTAGTAGCCCGTGCTCTTAACCACTATACCATATGCGTGTGTATATATATATATATGTGTATATACACACACACATGCATGCCTGCGGCATATGGCATTGTGGTTAAGAGTGTGGGCTACTAACCCCAAGATTCCGAGTTCGATTCCAAACAGTGACCTGAACAATAATAATAATAATAATAATAATATTAACATCGAAAAAATACCTTAGGAATGAGAACCCATTTTCGAAATTTCTCCAAGACACCTGATGAAGGCTGGAGGATATATTTGCCGAAACGTTGTGTTAACAATAAACAAGATGAGGACAAATATCCGTCAAATGTAAATAATGTAAAATTAGGTATACCTGTGAGAGAGTGGGATCATTTCTGGCGGGGAGGGGAGTATATACGCCAGCAACTCTAGGAAACCAGCCCTCTGAGTCTGTGACTCACGAAGGCGCTAAGTATAATTTAGCAACATTGTTACATCTTTAGTATTGGACTATCAGTTGGCTGTGTCCACCATATTGTAACCCACTGAGGACATAGTTACTCCCCATCTTTCAGTCGGACACAGTATTAGAATTGGGCCTCAGTTAAACCCAGCACTGTAAACTAACGCAACCCTTTACTGTGCTTGTTAGGGCTTCCACTTCTGAGGCCCCTGTTTGCAACTAGTTTGATCCAGTTATTTTGGGGCTAATCGTCTTGCTATCGGAAATGGGTCACTGGCCACTCACTACAAGGCCACTGCTTGGACGGGCCTCTCACACTTTAGCGTTGTCCAGCCATACTTTCTCAACCAACAGTGATATTACAGCATCACCATTGCTTCCATACACACATATGCATACACACACACACACATCTGTGAGTGTGTGCATGTGTGTGATTATATATATATATATATATATATATATATATATATATATAGACAATATATATATATATATATATATATATAGACAATATATATATATATATATATAGACAATATATATATATATATATATAGACAATATATATATATATATATATATAGACAATATATATATATATATATATATACATATATAGATATATATACAGTATGTATATATATACATATATAGATATATATACAGTATGTATATATATACTGTGTATATATATACATATATATATACACTGTATATATATATATATATATATGCATATATATATATATGTATTTATGTATATATATATATATATATATATATATGCATATATGTATTTATGTATATATACGTGCACACACATTATAAGTATATGTATGTATAAATATATGTACTTATATATATATGTATGCATATATATATATATATATATATATATATATATACACACACATACATAAATACATACATATATATGTATGCATATATATATATATATATATATATATATATATATACACACACATACATAAATACATACATATATATGCCTCTATACATACATACATACATATATATTTGTACGTATGCATATATATATATATATTTATATATAATTTATGCAGACAATTATTAACGTCAGACTATTCATTGTTGTCTCCCTTGCTAAATATTTATGAGTGTCTCACTTTCTTCCTCTCTCTCTCTCTCTCTCTTTCTCATCATCATCACCACCACCACCACCACCATCTAATCTTTGCCTCCCCCCATATCCCACCAGCATTTCAGAAAAAAAAATAAATAAATAAACAGGACTAAGGAAGAAAAAATCTACCCACCCATTCACCCGTGTTTGTCTGTAAATCAATCACAAACAATATTGAAAAAAAAAAGAAGAAAAAACAGAACTAAAATGTTATATTTTTGACAAAGGTCTTTATATCATCCCCTCTTCTTCACTTAAAACATCATGTCCGCTCCCCACCCCCTAACTGAAAAAAAATAAACAAAAAACAATAACCCCCTCCGCTCCAAGAAAAAAAAAATCAAAGAAAAAAACAAAAACAAAATTCCAAGAAGAAAGGCAAAATTACTATTATAACTATTATTATTATTATTATCATTATTATTATTATTATTCTCATAATAATTATTGGACTTATTTGCCAATATAAAAAAAAAAAATCATTGTTATTTTTTTTTTCTATTCTCTTTCGATGATGCAGTTATTTTTTTGTACACCTGACAATAAATAGTGTTGATGTTGCTATCGTTGTTGTTGACAATTTGATGCTGTTAAATTATATTGCTATTATTATCATTCTTGTAATAATTGTTATTATTATTGGTTGGCGTTAGGAAGGGCATCCAGCTGTAGAAACTCTGCCAAATCAGATTGGAGCCTGGAGTAGCCATCTGGTTTCACCAGTCCTCAGTCAAATCGTCCATGCTAGCATGGAAAGCGGACATTAAACGATGATGATGATTATTATTATTATTATTAAGGCGAGGAGCTGGCAGACTCGTTAGCACGCCGGACGAAATGCTTAGCAGTATTTCGCCTGTTGCTACTTTCTGAGTTCAAATTCCGCTGAGGTCGACTTTACCTTTCATCCTTTCAGGGTCGATAAATTAAGTCCCAGTGAAACACTGGGGTCGATGTAATCGACTAGTCCCCTACTCATAAATTTCAAGGTCTTGTGCCTTCAGTAGAAAGGATTATTATTTTTTAATTTTTTTATTATCATTATCATTATTATTATTATTATCATTATCATTATTATTATTATTTTATTATTGTTTTTATTATCATTGTCATTATTATTATAATAATTATTATTATTATTTTTATTTTTATTATTTTTATTATTATTATTTCATTATTATCATCATCATCATCATCATCGTTATTATTGTTATTATTATTATTTTATCATTATCATCATTAGTATTTTATTATTATCATTATCATTATTATTATTATTTTTATTATTATTTTATTATTATCATTATTATCATTATCATTATTATTATTATTATTATTGTCATTATTATTGTTATTAAGGCAGTGAGCTGGCAGAATCATTAGCGCGTCAGACGAAATGCTTATCAGCATTTCTGTCCGTCTCTATGCTCTGGGTTCAAACTCTGCCTTGGTCGACTTTGCCTTTCGTACTTCCAGGGTTGATGAAATGAGTATCTGGGGCCAATGTATAGAGGCCAGGCACCTTCCTCTTCAGCCAGTCCGTCCTCGTCTTTTTTCAGGTTCCGCTTGGAAAGGAAAGTGAGAGCAGAGAAGCAGGGTGCTGTTGAGTGGTATGAGAAGGGCCCACCTAAATGGACCTATTCAAAGCTTGCACCTCTAAGCTGGGATTCACAGAGAAGAGAGGAGCACTTACCATGGGGCACTTGGTGAGTAGGGTGACTTGGGATCTGTGGGGTTCGTTAACCACCCCTGGGTGCTGCCCACCGCTATTGGGGTATTTTATTGTTTTTAATTTTATTAATTGTTATGTTTTTATAATTTATGTGTTTTATGGGAACCCCAACTGTCCCTTGTTTATTTTTATTGTCTTTTTGTTTTGTGTGCTGCCCTTGTGGTCAATAAAGAAAGAATTAAGAATTATTATTATTATTATTAATAATGAGGTGGTGAGCTGGCAGAATCATTAGCATGCAGAGTGAAATGCTTAGCCATATTTTGTCTGCCGTTACGTTCTGAGTTCAAATTCTGCTGAGGTCGACTTTGCCTTTCATCCTTTCAGGGTCGATAAATTAAGTACCAATGAAACACTGGGGTTGATATAATCGACTAGTCCCCTACTCACAAATTTCAGGCCTTGTGCCTATAGTAAAAAGGATTATTATTATTATTATTATTACTATTATTATTGTGAAGGTGCATGGCTCAGTGGTTAGAACGTCGAGCTTACGATTGTGAGGTTGTGAGTTCGAATCACGACCGGGCTGCGTGTTGTGTTCTTGAGCAAGACACTTTATTTCACGTTGCTCCAGTTCACTCAGCTGTAGAAATGAGTTGCGACATCATAGGTGCCAAGCTGTATCAACCCCTTTGCCTTTCCTTTGGATAACATCAGTGATGTGGAGAAGGGAGGCTGGTATGCATGAGCGACTGCTGGTCTTCCATAAACAGTCTTGCCTGGACTTGTGCCTAGGAGCGTAATTTTCTAGGTGCAATCCCATGGTCAGTGATGACCGAAGGGGGTCTCAGCATATATAGTGATTTAGCTATTATTATTATTTTACTCTTTTGATACCAACCCGGCTGAAACCGGCTCTGGCTCTGAGTACAAATGTCTTGTTTTCACAAGTTTTGAATTAAAATCTTCCACCAAACCTTAGTCACAATTTATGTTCCTAACACTAGCTGAATGATAACGTTTCAGAGTTTGAGGAGAGTGGAACCACCTCATAGCCCCTATTGTTCCCAGGTCTACTCCAGCCCAGAGTGGTAACACCTGTAAGGGTCCCAACTATGGGTTAACCTGCAAACCCCCACTGCAACTGGGGCGTCGATAGAATGCATTCACCATATTCTCTGCGTCACGTAAGAAGGGATTAAAAGGGGTGGTAGTAAAGGGACCTGGAACCCACTCCTCCTAGTGATTTCAAATCCCTAAAATGACAACAAGAAAGAGTGTCTTTAATAGAAATAATAATAATAATAATTATTATTATTATTATTATTCTTTAAGGCAGTGAGCTGACAGAACCGTTGGCAAAATGCTTAGTGGCGTTTCATCCATTTTGATGTTCTGAGTTCAAATTCTGCTGAGGTCAAATTTGTTTTTCATCGTTTTGGGGGTCAATGAAATAAGTACCTGTTGAGTACAGGTGGGGTAGTTTAACGCTTGCACGGGTTGGATGGTTTCACAGGAGCTGGCAAGCCAGAAGACTGCACCAGGTGGGGTGGGGGTCAATATCCCCCCCCCCAACCCCTTACAACGAGAAAGTAAGAAAGGAAAACGAATTCTCTTTTTCTCTCTCAAGTTTATAAAGTGTGTATGACATCAATATATGTACACACACACACACACACACACACACACACACTCTCGCATGTCTCATGGCATACATATTTGCTTTTGAAGAAAAGAGAATTGATGTCCTGCAAAATGGTAAATCTCTTTCTCTCAAGAACTTTCGCTACAATCATAACTACTGCTGCTGCTGATGCCATCACCACCACTACCACCACTACTACTACTACTACTACTACTACTACTACTACATTACTGCTACTATTACTACCACCACTACTAATACTGCTACTACTACCACCACTACTACTACTACTACCACTGCTACTACTACCACCACCACCACCACTACTACTAGTCTTTTTGCTGATTTAGTTTCGTTTCGTTTGTTTGTTTTTTTTTGTTCCTCAGTACATTTGTTTTATCTTCCACCACCACCACCACCACCACCAACACCATGCAACATCAAATCTGTTTCTAACTGTTTCCACCCAACCATTGCACCTCCACTCCGGGTGGATGTACTGGTGTCTGCCATATTCCTTCCTATGTAGACAGTCCTCCATGCAATCTGCTGATGTCTACATCGAAACAAAGTCTGTTTTTGCTTTCTGTTTTTTTTCGTTTTATTTTTATTATTTTTGCTTCTTGTTTATTTTTATTATTTTTTTATTCTCCTCTATTTCAATTCCATAGGGAAAAAAAATCTGATTCTTTGATTTTTCTTTTGAGGTTTTGCTCTAAATGTCATAACATTATAGTTAAGTTCTTATCATCATCATCATCATTTCCATCAGCATCATCACCATCACCATGTTGTCGTCGTCATTGTCACAATCATCGTCATCATCACCATCATCATCAACTTCTCCATTGTCATCACCATCACCACCATCATCGTCATCATCATCATGATCATCATCACCACCACCGTCTTCATCATCAACACGACCACCACCATCATTCGCCTCCACCCCAACCCCATTATTCAATCAACTCTGTTTTGAATGAAAAGTAAAGTCCGACCCTTAGATTTCTAAGCCGGAAGAAATGCCACGAAGCATTTTCTCCGTCCGGTCAGCTAACGGTGAGCCAGTTTGCCAATTATCATTTATCTTTTACTTGTTTCAGTCATTAGACTCCGGCCATGCTGGGGCACCACTTTGAAGAATTGTTTTAGTCGAATGATAATAATACTCTTTTTCTAGCGTAGGCTCAAGCTCAATAAATTGAGGGGAGGGGCCAGTCGATTACATCGACCTCAGTACTCATCTGGTACTTATTTTGTTGACCCCCGAAAGGATGAAAGGGCAAACTCGACCTCGGCGTCATTTGAAACCCTCAACGTAAAGACAGACGAAATGCTGCAAAGCATTTCTCCCGGCATGCTACCGACTCTGCCAGCTCGCTGCCCTAATAATAATAATAATAATAATAATAATCTTTTCTACTCTAGGCACAAGGCCCGAAATGTTTGGAGGAGGGGCCAGTCGATTAGATCGACCCCAGTATGTAACTGTTACTTAATTTATCGACCCCAAAAGGGTGAAAGGCAAAGTTGACCTCGGCGGAATTTGAACTCAGAATGTAAAGACAAACGAAATACCGCTAAGCATTTCGCCCGCCGGGCTAACGTTTCTGTCTGCTCGCCGCCTTATAATAATAATAATAATAATAATAATAATAATAATATTTTTAAAAGGATTGACGTGACTCTTCACAAAGGTAAACAGTCAAGACAAAGTGCACGATTTGATTGTAATAGATATTTTATTAGTTGAACGATATTTCGACAGTAAGTCTGTCTTTGTCAAGTTCAAGATAAGAAGTGATAAAAATTCAAAATTAGAGAAATTTAAACGTAAAGTATGAACGAAAGCAACCAGCATCTACACGTTGATGGAATGATATCATCAGGTTTTTAAGTTATAATTTTATAACAGGCGAAAAGAATAAGACAAAAAAAATTATAATAGTTTCATATTTTTCCACAAGGGCAGTCATTTTGGGGGGAAGGAGATGGTCGATTACACCGATCCCAGAGTTTCACTGGTACGTAATTTATTAACTTTAAAAAAATGAAAAGTTGAACTTGGTGGGATTTGAACTCAGAACGTAGGAGCAGACGAAATACTGCTAAGCGTTTCGTCCAGATTGCTAACGATTCTGCCAGTTTGCTGCCATGATGATGATGATGACGATGATGATGATGATGATGATGATATAGCATGCCCAGCTGACAACAAGGTATGCGACATGGAAGAAAGAAAAGTCGAGAGATATGATGGGTTAGCTTGGGAAGTTAAGCAGTTGTGGTCAATGAAAAAGGTAGCAGTAGTACCAATAATTGTCGGAGCCCTGGGAACAGTGAGCAAAAATCTTGAGAAGTACGTGGAACAAATAGGGGCTGCAATGAGAGTGGAGCACTCGCAGAAAACAGCACTGCTTGGAACCGCTCGAATATTCCGGAAGGTACTCGAAAAATAAGAGGTGTTACCTTAGTTCACTGGTTGTGAAGATGCTGACACTGTAGAACATCTCCAGCGTAAGAAGCTGTGCAAAGGCAATAAATAAGTAAATTAATAATAATAATAATAATCCTTTCTACTAAGTGCACAAGGTCTGAAATTTGAGGGGAGGGGTTTAATCAATTACATTGGCCCCCAGTACTCAACTGGTTGTTATTTTATCGACTCCGAAAGATTTTCCCTGTTGTCCTCTTACTCCGTAGTGAATTTCCTCTTAACATTTCTCTTACTAAGGCGGCGAGATGGTAGAAATGTTAGCATGCCGGGCGAAATGCTTCGCAGTATTTCGTCTGATTTTACGTTCTGAGTTCAACTACCGCCGAGGTCGACTTTGCCTTTCATCTTTTCGGGGTCGATAAATTAAGTACCAGTTGCGTACTGGAGTCGATTTACTCGACTGGCCCCCTCCCCCAAAATTTGGGAGCGTTGTGCCTAGAGTAGAAACGAATAAATTTATGTCATAAGGCGGTGAGCTGGTAAAATTGTTGGCACGCCGGGCGAAATGCTTAGCGTTATTTCGTCTGTCTTTACGTTATGAGTTCAAATTCTGCCAAGGTCGACTTTGCTTTTCATCCTTTCGGGGTCGATAAATTACTAATAAAGAGCCGGTTTCTAACCTAGATCCAAGCCTCCTTCATTGGAATTTCAACATCAGCAATAGGGTGGGTCGGTATGTATGTATGTATGTGTTGGTGTTGCCTTCAACTCCAAATTGAGTTCCAAGGGGTGCTGTTTCGACATACAGAATAACAGGAACATTTCCAGCTTCCTCAGATCTCTCCAGTTCTAAGGACTTCTAATGAAATATTTCAAAGAAGACGCCAAAATGGCTTCAACCTTTCTATTTATAGGACATGAGGTCGCTGTTTTAAACGTTGTACGGAAGTTAAAGCGGGATAGCCACGGCTGGAAACGTAAATTGACAGTTTCGGTAAAGTTGCTATTAACGTTGGCCAAAAATATCTCAATGACAATTTGGCATAATTCTTCGAATAATAATGATTCTTGAATTGAAACTGTATCGATTGGGCTTCTTTTATAATATCAGTATTAATTGCAATAATTACATTAGCTTAATTATGATCGAGAACGAAAAGGATTGAAACTGTAAACGTTCAGATATTCTGAAAAATTGCACACTTAAAAAAAAAAAAAAAAACTAAGGGAAAATAACTCTAAACTATTACAGCTCATTCTTTAGAATTATTTCCCTTGCAAGGTATGTTTTCCCTTTAGAGTTATTTCCCTTGAATGTGTATTCCCGTTCTCGGTGGGATTACAGTGTCGCTGCTTTAGCTATATATGTTGACCGAGTTTTTGTAAGCGGTTATGTAGTCGTGATAGTGGTATTATGGACGACGTTGATGATGATGATGACGATGACGATGATGACGACAACAATTATGATGATGATGATGGTGATGGTGATTATCCCATTGTCGTATTCGTTGTGGCTGTTTATTTGACGGCTTCTGTCAGTGTTGCAAGACTCAAACGCGGAATTCGTTGACTACCATTAAACTCATCCATGGAATTGCTTTTGTCACTTCTGATTCAGAGGCACTGTCATGGATGGATTGACGTTTAAACTTAACCGTCATTTCACTGATAGATAGATAGATAGGGAGATAGATACACGCACACACACACACACACACACGAAGGTGTACTGCTAAGTTCTTGGCTTTTGGGTAAAAGATATGGCGGGAGAATCAGTCAATTATGATATTATTCAAAATATTTCCCTCTCAGACCCACACACTTATTGCAGTGTTCCTTCAAATTTTTATAAGCCCCAGTAAAAGGGCGCAGGAGGCTGGGCCTTCAACAAGGCCTTTCGCGATATATACATATATATCTATATGTATATATATCATACTTACATACATATACGTGCACGCACACACGCACACACACACACACACGTATCTATTTACATATATACATATGGGTGTGTTTGTGTGTATGTATGAGTGGAAATGTGTGTGTGTGTGTGTGTGTACCACAAAGCTATAGTAGAAGACACTCATCCAATGTGCCACATTGTGGTATTAATAATAATAATAATAATAATAATAATAATAGTAATAATAATCCTTTCTACTATAGGCACGAGGCCTGAAATTGTGATGGAAGTGTTAAGTCGATTACATTGACCCCCAGTGCATAACTGGTACCTATTTTATTGATCTTGAAAGGATGAAAGATAAAATCGACTTCAGCAGAGTTTGAACTCAGAACGCAAAGGCATATGAAATGGCTTATAATAATAATAACAATAACAAAATCAATAGATTAACTACCTTTGTTGTTGTGAGTGTGTAAGTCATCGATGCACATCTATCCCCATCACATTTCCTAGTCGAATGCAATCTCCTCTCTTTCCCCACTGCGTCTAACTCTTCTTACCCCCAGTTTTTCTCTCAGCTTATTTATGCTCCATCCTTCATAAACACTAACACACATCGATGCTACACAACCATCAAAACATCTTCGCTACATATCTCTCCAACCACTGCAGAGCCCCCTACATTGACACTGGCACATGGCATAGGTTCCAATTGATCCAATTAACTGAACTAATAGCTTGCTTGTGAAATCAAAGTGCAAGTGGATGCGTATTCCACAGACACGTAGTTCTCAAGGATATTCAGTGTGTCACAGAATGTGACAAGAGTGGCCCCTTTTGAATTACAAGTACTACTCATTTTTGCCAGCTGAGTGGACTGGAGCAACCTGAAATGGAGTGTCTTGCTCAATGATACAAAGCACCACTGGGAATCGAACTCATGACCTTGCAATCATGAGCCCAATGACCCTAATCACTCAGTCACCTGCCTTCATGACCCCCTTCATACAATGCAAATATCTCACTACTATGAGACATCACACTTTGTACGAGCATCAATCAACCTTTCATTTGTAAAGACAATCTCACCAGATCTAATAATAATAGATTCGTTAACTTTAATTACTCCATGCTTACTCTGATTACTATGTTTTCACAGTACACACTACCACTTCTACTGCTAATTAGGCCACATACTGTTAATTAGTTCACATAGGCAAGACAAGTTGTATGGATGAGAAGTAAACTTCCTACCCCACAGCCCTCCCAAAATTTCTGGCCCAGTGCCTATGAGAGATGTCTCTTTTATTTTCTTAATGTTTTATTTCCATATTCTTATTTTTTTCTCAAACATTTCTTATTGACCGTTGCCATATTATTTGTTTTTTTTTATTTAATTTTTTTTTGTCATATGTATGCAAAGGGAAAATACAAAAAAAAAATTACTCATTAAAGATATATATTGAAAAATAAAACTAATAACCAGATAGTAAAGATTATTTGCCAAAATAATATGGCAGTCCTGGTTTAGGATGAATGTTGCAGTAATTTTAGCCCCAGGGGACATCGTCTCCAGCTGGCTATACAATACGATCTGTGTCCTTATATTTTCGAACAAGGGAATCTAGCAACCCCCACTCAGCTCAAAACAATATCTGTGTATTGTGATCTCTGGGTTATTTTCCTTCATCAGCACAGAATAATTGTTCAGCTAGAGGTGACGCTGTCAAATTCCTGTTTGAAATATATAGTTTTCAAAGTGACAACTCGTCACTGATTTATAAATTAGAAAATTACTATTTTTAAAATCTCACAACGTGAAATATTCAGCAACAGTACTTTGTAGTAAAGATTGTTTGCCAACATAACATGGCTGTCCTGTTTTGAGCTGAATGGGCGTGCTAGATTCTCTTGTTTGAAAATATAAGGACACAGATCGTGTCGTATAGCCAGCTGGAGATGATGTCTCCTGAGGCTAAATTACAGCAACATTCGTCCTAAACCAGGACTGCCATGTTATGTTGGCAAACGATCTTTACTCCAAAGTACTGTTGCTGAATATCTCTCGTTGTGAGATTTAAAAATAGTAATTTTCTAATAACCAGATATTTTTCTAAAACAAAATTTAAAAAAAAAAATCAAATAATTTTTGGGGGCTTGTCTTCTGTGTATGGCTAATTGTATTTTTAGCCCTTTTTTCTTTTTCTTATTACTCTTCCTAGCTTTTTATCTATTCCAACTTCTTCAGTCTCTACTGATAAATATATTTTCTTGTTAGCCATACGTTATTATCAAATATACAATTGCATAATTAATTTAGCTCTATAAACATTGTTGTTTCTCAAAAGTTAATTAATAAATTCATTAAAATCTTCAAAAACTCAGAGCTGTGTTCCATTTGTTATTTGAATTATTTCTGTATTAAAATTTTGTTTATTTTTGGATTTTTTAAAATAATTATTGTTATTCATCATCATCGTCATCATCATTATTATTTTCAATGTGGTGAGCTGGCAGAATTGTATGCACACCAAGCAAAATTCTTAGCGGCATTTCGTCTGTCTTTGCTTTCTGAGTTCAAATTCTGCCTCAGTCAACTTTGCTTTCAGGGTCAATTTGGATATTGATTTCCTGTGAATATTATTAATAATTTTATTAATTTTATTAATAATATAAAAACATATATATATATATATATATATATATATATATATATATATATATATATATATACATATATATATATGTATGTGTGCATGTATGTACATATATATATATATATATATATATATATATATATATATATAGGTATATATATTTATACACACACTTATATAGATACAGATACATGCTCATGATGTAACCTAAAGATTATTTTTCTTAAGAAGTGAACACAACATGCTTATCTGAGCAGCAACAGACATTTCCCTACAGCAAGGGTTCTGCTATTCATCTTGCCGTTCTTTGCATACAGAAGCCTTACACATACATGCACATACACACACACACAACACAAACATGTATATGCGTGTGTATATATACATACAAATATATATATATATATATATATATATGGATGGATGTGTGTGTGTGTGTGTGTGTCCTATAGATGTGTAACTTAATGATGTATGACCTACTGAATCTACGCACATATCTACTTTGGAAGAAATGAAGGCATGAAGAAAGATTTCAAGATTTGACAAGGAGACAAGAGATATAGATCTGAGAGTACTTGTCATCACTACGACAACGACGACCACCACCACCACTGCCACCATCACCAACACCACCACCATTGTCATCATCATCATCATCATCATTATTATTATTATTATTATTATCATTATTACTATTATTATTATTATTATTACTGTAAAGAAGTGAGCTGGCAGAATTGTTAGCCTGAATGGTAAATTCTCGGTCAGCAATCACAAAACTTCCATTATCATGTATTTCTTTGATAATTTCTGCCTTTTCCTGTAAAGAATACACAATGAGGAGGAGGCGGAGGAGGAGGGTGATGATGATGATGATGATGATGATGATGACAGCCATATGCTTAGTTCTATATTTGAATGCAAGATAGAATTTCTTAATTACGGACAACTAATTATCTGATATAGGATGTAATTAAAAGCGGAATCATTTGAAGGTTGGTTTTTTCTTCAAGAAATAGCTGCCTTCATAGTGTCTTTGAGATCATCAACACATCCAAGAAATGGCAATGTAAGATTTACTTTCTTCAGAATCAATGTAAATCCATCCAAAATGAATTTAGTTCCAAGCAAAAGATGGAAACAAGATCTCTTTCATCATAAACTTGTTTAGAATTTGCAGATTTCTTCATCAATGGAAATTTTTCTTATCTTTTTTACTTCTTTTTAAGCATTGGATAGCGATCATACTGGAGCACTACCTTTTAGCTCAGGGGTTCTCAACCATTTTTTATCCCTGAACCCCTTTGTTTACTATTTTCTCTAGTGGACCCCTATAGCCATTTGATGTGTAAAGACTAGTTTTATAGAAAATTCTTTCAAAATTCCAATTTTCTTTTTCATCCATTAACCTTTGTAGGTTGAAATATGTAAAATGTTAGAGAAAGAAATTTAATTGTTTCTTGTAATACACAACCAAAGAGTTCTACAAATTTGACTGTAAATTCATTTGTGGTTCACTTCACAAAATTGCAAGACAATTTGAAAAATATAAGATATATCATTTTTAATTATACAATTTTAGCTTCACTGTGAAAGAGTTATTAGAAAAATATACTTTACATTTCAAATTACCCAAAAGCACTTTGTAAAGCAACATATATGCTAACTTGCATATATATATATATATATATATATATATATATGTATATATATATATATATATATATATATATATATATATATATATATGTGTGTGTGTGTGTGTGTTTATATATATTTTTTATACCAAAAATTAGGCAAAAGAATATAGTATCTGTTAACAAATTTAGCAAAATACTCACAATTGAGTTTTTGTATATATATATATATATATATATATCGACTTTAAAGAGAGCTCAAAACTGATCCATTGAAAATACTTTATAATAATAATAATAATAATAATAATATACATATATATATATGTATGTATGCAAGTTAGCTTAACCATTAGCAATGGAGTAAGTGTCACTGATGAGGATTAATTCCATCCAATATCATTGATGATCTAATGCTCTCACTTGCTGTAAGGAGGTTGTCTCTCTTGTCAGCCATTAGAATTGTTTTGATTCTTATTTCTAGCAATGCTGGTGCTGACTGGTACCCTTTGTCACTTTAGTGACAATATATATATATATATATATATATATATATATATATATATATATATATGTGTGTGTGTGTGTGTGCCTTTTGGTCTTGAAATTGCAAATAGCCACCTTAATAATTTATATGTGTGTGTGTGTGTGTGTGAGATGTCAATGTAAATATTCTTGTAGAGAGTGTAATGAAAACATGACACCAAACTGGTGGGAATCTGTGAGACATTATATCCTCCTACTCCAGTTCCTCAAAATGTCTGTGTAAGCCATGAATATTCAATGTGTTAGATAGAGGGAGAGGGAGAGAGAAGGAGGGGGACAGAGAGGCAGGGAGAGATTTCCTATCAAAAATGTTAAATGCATGCACACGCACACATTCACACACACACACACTCCCATTTGCATATACATACACCAACACAGTGGCACACACACACACACACACACTGGGTTGCATGCCAACACATGCAATATACACAAGTTCACACACACACTCACATACATTCACACTCACATCCACACACACGTGATGTGTAGATATATGTACGCATACACAGATACAGATACACGTACAAACACATGCTCACACCTTTACACTCACATCCACATATGTGTGGATATATATACATACACACGTAATATAGACATACACACACACACACACACAGGCACCCGCACACACATGCACGCACAGATTTTCATATTCACATCCACATATGTGTGCACACACTCGCATACACATAGAAGTAAAAAAGAAAGTTCTGTTCACACACACACACACACACACACACACACGTGTGTGCAAATATATACACTCACCCCAGATAATGTACATTCACACGTGTACAGAAAAGAGAGGAGGAGGAGGAGAGAGAGAGAGAGAGAGAGAAGAGATAGAAAGACAAACCTATTCACAGATAGTGTCATGTCTCACTTACCACCACCACCACCGCCATCACCACCAAAACTACCAGCACCGCTATCATGGCTGCCCTGCTATCACTGTTGCTTCTGCCACCACTTCTACCACCACCAACACCACCACCAATTTCACCACCACTACAACCACCACCAATACCACCACTGCTGCCACTACCATCAGCACCGCCTCTTTTGCCACCACCACCGCCACCTCCCCCACCATCACATCCATAAATATCAATCTGAAATAATGTCACATGACCTGATGCTGCACCAGATTATTTTCCCCTCCTTCTCCTCGCCCCATCCCCACCCACCGCCCTCACCTCTGCTATCAACCAGTTACATGTGCAGTTGACACCATCTGGTGATGTACCAACAGAGAATGTTCACTTGGTTTCCTCTGTACACGACACCACCACCAACACCCCCTCCTTAACCAGAAATAGTACCCCCCACCACCACCACTGTTACCACTATCATTGCCGCTGTCACCACCACCGTCACCTCTGCCATCACCACGACAGAAGATATGTCCTTGAAATAAGAGTTAGTCAGGTCTTTGGTCGGTCTGTCTTGTAAGAGTAGAGGTCACTCATGAGTGAGAACACACACTCACACACACACATATATATATACATACTACATACTACGTTGCCCAGGCTCACATCCGTCTACGCCATCATTAAACATGCACACCTGCACTTGGAGACGTCACTCCAGCTTCGCCATTTATTTGGTGTCGACACAACACGGGAAGCAGCAGATATTGCTTATGAGCCTTACTCAATTATTGGCGTAGAGTGCGGTGCCAGGGGTTGCTTCCGACGGTGGGGGAGATCTTCGAGTCTCATTGGACAGCTACCACCTGTCCTCAAGTTAGGCAGACCCCAGCCAGAAAGGTGTTGTGCCGCCACGGATTGCTGTCCTCAATGGGTGCACGGAGATTAGGAGAACATCCGACAGCTTTCCTTTCCCGAGCGTCCAATCACAATCTGTATCGCGTCCTCGCGTTGTTGTTGTTTTTTTTTGTCGTTTTTCTTTTTTCAACCTATATATATATGTGTGTGTGTGTGTTGGAACTCCGTCGGTTACGACGACGAGGGTTCCAGTTGATCCGATCAACAGAACAGCCCGCTCGTGAAATTAACGTGCACTCCATAGACACGTGTACCCTTAACGTAGTTCTCGGGGAGATTCAGCGTGACACAGAGTGTGACAAGGCTGGCCCTTTGAATTACAGGTACAGAAAGAAAGTTGTGAAAGAGTGCAGCAGGGTTCGCCACCATCCCCTGCCGGAGCCGCGTGGAACTTTATGTGTTTTCGCTCAATTAACACTCACAACGCCCGATCTGGGAATCGAAACCGCGATCCTACGATATAAATTATGCATTTTAGCATACACTTTAAACTTCATAATATTATATAAAATTAGAATTAATAACTGCCTTTGACTATAAAGTATTCAACGATAATATGAACATTCTTTTACAATGTTCCATAGCATTATTTACGTAATACACAATTTTCGTATGTGTTATAGGTATTATTCTGTGTAGATCTGAGGTTTTAAGTATTTTAAATCTTCACTGAACTATATATTTTAGGTAGGTCTTCCTTTTCGATAATTTCGTCATTATTGTAGTAAATATAATACGTATTTACCGCTGGGTAATGGTCGCCATATTTATCACGTGACTTTTCAGTATAAATTCTAAAGTATAGCTATTATGGTTTAATCCACAGTAACTCGCCGGCAGGTAAGCCATGGTTTTTTAATTTATTCTAAACAATATTGACATACGTCTTCTATTAACTTGATACACTAACACGTTTTTTACATTTATTTACTTCTATAATGATTTAACCTTGTTCACTATAATACTCTCTATTTCAATATTTCTAAATTGTGACTTTTAATAATTATATTAATGCCTGTAACGTAGAGATTATTTTACAGGTTTTGTCTCTTGATATATTTTATATTTTTTATTTCTCATGTTTATGTTTATTTCTTATAATGCTTTTAGGTATTTTTGTTAGGAATATGACCCGAAGAGTGGGTGATTTGGGGAGTAAAATCATTTCCCCATTCTAATGAACTTGGATAGAATTTTCTTATGATTTTATATAGTTCCAATTCATCCATGAAATGCGCATAGTCTATGTCCAAGTACTGACTTTTACACTTTTATACATTGTATTAATTTTTACTGTCCTATTTATACTTTATATGTATATATAAATATGGCGGCCTCTGATCAATACGTGTTTTTCTAAGCTCCTATAAAATCGCCAAGAAACTTCTAAAAAGTTGCGAATTCTATTATAAATGAAACCCAAGAAAGTCTTAAATGTCTTCCTCAATGACAAAGAATACACTTGAAGAAATAAAAAAGTGAAATATAGTAAGGAGGAAGAATCTTTCTTTTGCGAATGTATGAATTATAAACATTGCAAATAACAACACTTGGATTTTACGACATTTCTAAAATAACTGCGATTTTCGACCAGGAAAAAAAATGTATCTGTCTGAATAACTTGAGTGAAAACGTAACAAGACAAATTTACAGAAAAACAATCTGGAATATACATATAGAAGGGAAATACAGAAGAAGTAAAAGCCCTTACGAATATACGAAACGTAAACAATGTCTTGTATTGAGCAGCACATGGTATCACCATAACTTGAAAAGAAGTTTAAAATCTTCCACTGCCTTGGAAATACCCATTTCTCTTTGGAAAAACTAGTTAAGTATCTTTGTGTTCTGTCGTTTATTGAAAGTTTATTATTATTAGGGGGAAATAGAAGGTTAAATTTACATAAGGTGTTTTCTGTTTTGTTTTTAACTTACGAGATTATTGATTATTGTAGAGAGGTTTAACTTTCATTATTTATGATTTAAGTGAATTTCTTTAGTTACAGATATATAATTGTTTGTTCCTTTATTTATTTTTCCCTATCCAAGTCGAATCCTTTCCAAGAGTTTGTATAACTTCTCTCTCTCGCTCTCTTCTCCATCATACCGTATTTTCCTCTTTCTCTATTGCTTCTGTCTAAACACTCTCTCTATCTCTTTACTTCATAATTCTCTCAGACCCTTAATCTCTCTTCTACTGTTATCTCTCTCTCTCTCTCTCTCTCTCTATTTCATCTCTATAAATACATACACACACACTCTCTCTTTACTTTTCTCCATCGCACAGTCCTTCTCTCAGCCCCTCAAACTCCCTAAATACAGTATATATATGTAGGTGTGTGTATATATATTGGCACAATCTTTCTCTCTCTTCTCTGTTTCTTTTCTTCACTTCTCTCTAACACACAGTCTTTCATCTCTCAGACCCTCAACCTCTATCATAAATACATACCCCCCTCTCTCTTTGTCTTTTCACTTCTCTCTGTCACAACGTCTTTCTTCTCTCAGCCTCTCAATCTTCCTAAATATATAGACACGAACATTCTCTCTCTCGCTCTCTCTCTTCTCTCAGCCACTCAATTTCTGTAAATATAGACTCTTTCTTTCTCTATTTCTTCACTACCCTCCATCACACTTAAAATTTTAAAAAAATAATAAAATGTCCAAAACCTGGAGGAGCATGGAATTGGCATTGTTTTTGAGAGCCTGGCGCTGTGCTGAAGGAGAAAACCCAAATAATATAATCACTGCTGCACTGAAGAGCAATGGTTACACGAGAACATTAGCACAGATAGAACGAAAGAAGCAGGAGTTTACACGTTCCTATGCTCTCATACGATCCCATATCAGCACTCTTGATGCCATCTTTGATAATAATAAACACAGCAACGATGACAAGGATGGGGGAACGGATGCAGATGAGGATGTCACCCCCACTTGGGAGACACTCGAGAAAACAAAGATGATTCAAGTGAGAAACCTGCCCGGAAAGTAAACCCAAGTGAAAGTGCCCCTACCACCATCAAAACGAAAAACCATGGAGGTGAAAGGGCCAAGAAAGAAGAATTAAAAGCAGGAAAAACCAAAACTAAAACAAAAGATGAAACAGCCAAAGAAAGAAGCAGACCTGAATATCCATATAACAAAAAGGATAGAAAGAGACAGCACACACGAATGAGCAAATTCTACTTGAAAGGTGTCTGCTGGCATGGAGAGGAAGGTACAGGCTGCCGTTTTGCAAACCAAAGACCCCGCCACATAAACATGAAACAGGGCAGAAACCTTCCTGCCAAAAGGAAAGGACTATGCACCACCTGCCCCAAAACGGAGGTATGCAGATGTAGTGCGTGTTACAAACCAGACCTAACAACAACATGTTGTTGAGAGGGCAGCAGCTGAACAACAATCTTTTTTGTGCATGGCACAAAAGATGGTACAACAGCTGACCTGGCTACAATCTCAGAGATGGGACTATCCCCAATACACAAGACCACCACAGCAAATAGACCCAAGGTGGGCACCACTGGCAACAACACACACATCACATCGGTGCTCTTACTAAACATCAGAGGACTGTTATCGCTTAGTAACAGGACAAAAATCCCTTTCTTGAGAGACCTTGTTGCTTGCAATCAAGCCTTATGCATAGCACTTACGGAAACACACCTGAAACCAGATATAGGAAATGCAGAAATACACATACCACAGTATGTTGTATTACGGACCGACAGAAAAGAAAGGAGTCATGGTGGAGTTGCTCTTGCACACCACAACTGATGCTTCTTAAGTTGAACTTTTCTCTCAAGGTACTCTGTCTAGTATGCACACTGACATTACACATCCATCAGAGCATGCTGGCTTCATTCCTTGCAAGCCTACGCATGTCTTCAGCAGTCATGGCCCATGTTTCACTGCCATGAAGCATGGCTGTTCATACACATGCGTCATACAGTCTACCTTTTACTCCGAGAGAGAGACCCTTTGTCACCAGCAGAGGTAAGTGCTCTCTGAACTTTGCCCAGGCTATTCTTATTCTAGCAGCTACACTTTCAGCGCACCCTTCCCCACTACTAACTTGGCCACCTAGATAGCGGAAGCTGTCAAAAACCAGTTCTAGTTTTTGTCCCTGGAATGTGGCAGAAGATGTTTTCTGCACATTTACAGTGTTTATAGCTCCTGAACATCTGCTACATAGAAAAACTAATTTCCTAGTTAACCTTCCTTTGATATTGCTGCACCTCTTATGTGTCCATAGCTTGCACTGGGTGCATCTTATAGATTTTCTACCTACGCCTTTTCTACAGATCAAACAGGGCCATCTACCTGAAGGGGGTTTGTGTTTTTTCTACCTTCCTACTTATTAGGACTTTGGTTTTAGCTAGGTTGACTCTAAGGCCCTTCGATTCTAGTCCTTGCTTCCACACCTGAAACTTCTCCCTAGTTCTGATAGTGACTCAGCAATTAGTGCAAGGTCATCAGCATAGAGGAGCACCCAGGGGCATATGTAACAATTTTTCTGTATCTTTTTACAATATGCTAGGCCACTAGTTTAAACTGATATTAATCAAATTAATATTCAATTTTTTACCCTTATTATTTAGATTTATATATATATATTTTATTTTATTTTATATTATATATAGTATATTATATTATATATTGTATATTCCATATTCTATACCCCACATTAGTTCTGCAGGAATATAAATAAAACATAAAAAACAGACAGTGTTGGAACTCTTTTAAACAAAATAATATATTCCTCTATACACAATCATACAACCCCCCCCCTTTTTTTTGTATTTATTTTTACTCGCATATATATATATATATATGTATATACATATATATATGTATATACATATATATGATGGGTTTCTTTCAGTTTCCGTCTACCAAATACACTCACAAGGCTTTGGTCAGCCCAAGGCTATAGTGGAAGACACTTGCCCAAGGTGCCATGCAGTGGCACTGAACCTGGAACCATGTGGTTGGGAAGCAAACTACTTACCACACAGCCATGCCTGCACCAATATATATATATTATTATTATTATTAGTAGTAATAGTAGTAGTAGTAGTAGTTTCTTTATCATTATAATTAGTGTTTATATATATATTGTTCCTTTTCTTTCCCTTAAATAATTGCATGATTCTAAAGCAAGACGAAATTTAATTGTAAATATGAATCATTTAATTATATCACTCATACACAACACATTCTCCACCAGTACTTCTGTCCACACCACACCCACACCATCACCCTCAACAACTTAGTCAGAACTGGCATTGGTCTAAGTGCCTTCCCTCCTTCTATATACATATACATTATATATATATATATATATATATATATATATGCTAACAATTCTACCAAGTCACCACCTTAATAATAATGATAATAATAATAATAATAATAACAGTCCTTTCTACTATAGGCACAAGGCCTGAAATTTCAGGAGAAGTGATAAGTCAATTTCATTGACCCCAGTACTCAACTGGTATTTGTGTTATGAACCTCGAAAGGGATGAAAGGTAAAGTCAACTCCAGCAGAATTTGAACTCACAACGTTTAAGACAGATGACAAACCATTAAGTATTTTGTTCAGCATGCTAACACCTCTGCCAGCTCATCTCCTAATTAAGTAACAGGGATAATAATGATCACACAGACATGTGCACACACTTGCCCAGATGGACATGCACACATACACACATGCATGCACACATATATACACACATGCACAGATATGCACACACATATACACACATGCCCACACAAACATACTCACACAGACACACGCACACATACATATGCATGCACACATATACACATTGCACACACATAAGCATGTGCATACACGTACACACACACAGGCTTGCACATATACACACAGACACACACATGCACAGACACGCATGTCTGTGTGTACACATGCACAAATGCACGCACACAAACATACACACATAAACACACACGTATTCCACATGTCATATTTACGTCTCCGAAAGTCTCTCCCCTCCAGCTTCTACATTCTTACAACCCCCCCCCCCCCCCTCGACCACTTCCCGACCCCTTTTTACTACAGTTTGCTATTTTGCTTTGTTTAACCTCAATATAGGGCTTCCTGTTTCCCCCTCCCACCCTGCCATATCTTACCGCTTACCACAATCTACCCCTTCCCTCTCCCCCTCTCTCCCACTGTCACAGTCTCTCTCTTGTTCTGTTCCCCTATCTCTCTCAGCCTCTCGCTTTTACTCAATCTTATTTGATGTCTGTCAATCTGCCTGTCTCCCTGGGGTTTCGGATTGTAGTACAGGCAGAGCAGTGAGAAACGAAAATAGAGAGCAGCACAGTTTGCACACACACACATGCTCACTAGCACACACGCACAAACACAGAGGCACACATACATAATTACATGTGTATTACATTGCATATGTATATATGTGTATGCATATAAACACACACACATGCAGATGTGCATGTGAGTGTATGTATACATACATACATATATATATATATTTATATATTGCTCTTTCTCTCTCACTCTCTCTCTCTTTACATATACACAATTTATATATAAAAAATATAAATGTATACATATGTTGTACATAAATATATATATGTAACATAAACATAATCACACATCAGCTTGTTACCACAATATAATATATATATATATATATATATATATATATATATATATATATATATATATATATATATATATATATACATATACATATATATATATATATATATATATATATATACATATACATATATATATATATATATATATATATATATATATATATATATATATACATATACATATATATATATATATATATATATATATATATATATATATATATATATATATACATATATGCCAGCGACAAATAAATGGTGTATACACATATATATATATATACACACACACACACACGCATACATATAGGTAGAGGAGTGGCTGTGTGGTAAGATGATTACTTCTCAACCACATGGTTCAGGGTTCAATCCCACTGCGTGGCACCTTGGGCAAATGTCTTCTACTATAGCCACAGGCTGACCAAAGCCTAGTGGATTTGGTAGATGGAAACTGAAAGAAGCCCATTGGATGTATATGTATAAATATATATGTGTGTGTGGGGGGGTGTCTTTGTCCACCTACTATTGCATGGCAACTGATGTTGGTGTGTGTACTTCCCTGTAACTTAGTGGTTTGGCGAAAGAGACCAATAGAATAAGTACTAGGCTTACAAAGAATAAGTCCTGGGGTTAATTTGTTTTACGAAAGGCGGTGCTCCAGCATGGCCGCAGTCAAATGACTGAAACGAGTAAAAGAATAAAAGAATGTGTGAGTGTGTTGAGGCACATGGCTTAGTGGTTAGGATGTTGCACATATGATCGTAAGATAGTGGTTTCAATTCCTGGGCCAGGTAGTACATTGTGGTCTCGAGTAAAGCATTTCATTCTAAGTTGCTCCAGTCCACTCAGCTGGTCAAAATGAGTGACCCTGCAATGGACTGAGTCCTGTCCACTGAGTGAGTATATATGCCACAGAATCCAGGACATGGAGGGGCATTTGATCCTTTTGATATACATACATGTGTGTGTGTGTGTGTGTACATACATATATTTCTTTTATTCTTTTATGTTTCAGCCCAAAAGTTGTTGCCATACTGGAGCACCGCCAGGGTAATCACCTTATCAATGACCATTCTTATATGATAGGCTTTTGGTGAAGGAGATACACATACACACTTGCTATCATAATCTTTACACATCCACAGGATGCATAAGGCATTAATGTTTTTGCTAAAAACAGATTTTTTTTTTTTGTCATATCCCTTAAGCGATCCCACTATTCTTCCCTCAGCTCCTGTTACAGTTTTCTGACCCATATTTCAAACACCCTTCCCTGTCCCCTCTTCTGCCATCTGCTGCCCATTTGGGCATCCCTACATCCCAAACAAGACTTCTATCTCATCAACAGATGTAACTCATCCATCTCTATCATGACAATCTTAGAAAGTTACCAACTGCTGTTATCTCAATCATCTTTCTTTACGCTTTCTCCTTTGTTCCCTAATTCTATCTTTTACTTTTCCTTTTCTTTTCTTGAGCCCTAGGACTCATAAGGCTGGTTACCCTGTTTCCATAGCATACAGATGACCAAAATCACATAATTCCCTCTCAATGGGGTGCCAGTCTATTGCAAGCTTCAAGGTCACTATTCATAAAGAGAGACAACAAATTGATTACAACACCGTTTGTACTCAACAAGTACTTTATTTTATCGACCCTGAAGTCATGGAAGGCTAAGTTGACCCTGGCAGGATTTGAACTCGCTACATTAAGAGCTAGAAATGCCATTTACCATTTTGTCTGACGTGCTAATAATTATGATTCTGCCAGCCTCCTGCCTTCAAGATCTCACCATCTGATTTCTGATATTCTACAGAGTCTTGTTGATTGAATACAAAGGATTTTCTCAAAATAATGTTAACTAATATTCGTTATTACAGTGTTATGGATATTATTAACGATTCATATGTAAATTGTCACCTTGGTATGTATCAAAAGACGATTGAATTTCCTAATAAATTCTAACAGGTGTGGTTGTGAGGTTTTGGGTTTGGTCCCTCTGTGCAGCACCTTTAAAAAGGTGTTTCCTATTATAGCCTTGGGCCGACCAAAGCCTTGTGAGTGGATTTGATAGATGGAAACTAAAAGAAGCCTTGTGAATACCTCTATACATACATACATATATATAATATTAGGGATAAAATCCAAAATTACAGGCAAAAACTAATACTATATATATATAATCTTTTTATTGCCCACAAATGGCTAAACATAGAGGGGACAAACAAGGACAGACAGTTGATTTCATCAAAAGTGCCAGTTCAAATTCCACTGGGTTTGACTTTGGTTTTCATTCTTTTGAGGTCAATAGAATTAGTACCAGTTGAGCACTGTGGTCAATGGAAATGATTCCACCACTCCCACCAAAAAAAAAAAAAAAAAAAAATTCAGTCCTTGTGCCTATAGTAGAAAGAATCATCATCATTATCAGTATCATCATCATGTATGTACATATGTTATGCATGTATAAGAAATATATACACGTGTCATGCGTCTATACACACGTTATATTTATGGTTCTTATTTGTATAGATCTACTAGATACATGAATCTATGTCATGTGATTTAAAAATATCTTCTGGTTCCAGGAAAAAAGCAGGAAATTTTTTGATAGTACCTTATTGTATTATATTATAGCTCTAAATTTGATATATTATATATATATATATATATATACATATATATATATATATATATATATATATATATATATATAAATTTATTGACCATTTTGGTAAACTTCACACAAAGATATACTCTTGTAATTTACAGATAAGAGTAAAGGCCCAAAATTTGGGGGGAGGGGGCCAGTCAATTAGATCAACCACAGTATGCAACTGGTATTTAATTTATCGACCCCCCCCCCCCAAAAAAAAGATGAAAGGGCAAAGTTGACCTCGGTGAAATTTGGACTCAGAACTTATTGTAGCGGCAGACGAAATACTGCCAAACATTTCGCCCGGCGTGCTAACAATTCTGCCAGACTGCTGCCTTTTTTATATATTCGTTTCTACACTAGATACAAGGCCTGAAATTTTTTAGGAGGGAACCAGTCGATTAGATCACCCCAGTATGCAACTGGTAATTAATTTATCGATCCCGAAAGGATGAAATGAAAAGTCGACCTCAGCGGAATTTGAACTCAGAACTTAGCAGCAGATGAAATATTGCTAAGCATTTTGCTTGGCTTTCTAAGGTTTCTTATTTCTTTATTGCCCACAAGGGGCTAAGCATAGAGGGGACAAACAAGGACAGACAAAGGGATTAAGTCAATTACATCGACCCCAGTGCGTAACTGGTACATAATTTATCGACCCCAAAAGGATGAAAGGCTAATTCAACCGTGGCGGAATTTGAACCCAGAACATAACGGCAGACAAAATACCGCTAAGCACTTTGCCCAACGTGCTAGCATTTCCGCCTGCTTGCCACCTTAACCTTAATAAATAATGTAGACAGTGCACTGCCAAAGAAGTAGAAATTGTTATTGACTTACAAAAACGTTTAATATACTTTGTTGTATATTATGGTTGTATAACGAAATAGCATGTACCTATAAATTAATATCGGTTTCATATTTGGACATATGATCAGCAATTTGGATAAGGGGATTAAGTTGATTACATCGACCTCAGTACACAACTGGTACTTATTTTATCGACCCTAAGAGGATGAAAGGCAAAGTCGACCTTGGTGGAATTTGAACTAAGAACATAAAGACAGACGAAATGCTGCTAAGCATTTACCCCGGCGTGCAAATGATTCTGCCAGCTCGTTGCCTTACATGGGTACCTTGTAAAAATGCATGATAATGCAAGGCTACATCTAATGAAGATAACCCAAAGAAAGATAAATTCATTAGGTGTGGAAAGGTCTACCTCACCCTCTTTTCTCACCAGACCTAACATTATCTGATTTTCATTTATTCAGGTCACTCGAACACTTTATCAGTGAAATAATAAAATAAAATAAAATCCCATTCAGAAACAGAGATGATATTGAAACGGCACTCTGAACATTTTTATTTTCTTCTTCTTCTTCTTCTAAAGAACCTGATTTTCTTCGCCTGAGGAATCAGAAAAAACTGGTTTTTGAGGTGGGAAAATGTTATTGCTAACAATGGCAATTATTTTTTTGAATAAATAAATATATTTATGACATATTATATGCAAATTTGAATTCATTACATAGAATGCAGCATTACTCTAGTATATTCATTTAGATGATGATGATATATATATATATATGCACATACATGTATGTTGTCTGTATGTATCTATGTGTGTATGTGTATATATGTATATATAGGGAGAATTCACAAAAAAGCAAAAGTCGAAGACAGGTGGTGTAGACAACAAACAGATGTATTAGTATAACGCTTGGGGAATGAGAAAGTCCTTAACGTTTCGAGCCTACGCCCTTCAACAGAAAGAAACAAGGAGAGAAAATAACGAATGTGTAGTGGCTAGCAACCTATCATGTATGTATGCATGCATGTATGTGTATATATATATATATATATATATATATATATACATACATGCATATACCATATTTTAACATGTATAAGGAACCCCCTAATTTGGGGGCTTAAAATTTTGAAAAGCGGGTTTGTAAGGGTGGCGATGATGATTGTGATGATGGTGATGATGATGGCAATGATGATGTTGACGATTACGACGATGATAATGATGATGATGACAATGATGATCACACACACACATAATGAAATGTATTTTATATACTGGGAGTGAATTGAAGGTTCAAAACCTTTTCTAAACAACCCTGTTATAACGACAACGACTAACCAATGTTCCTCCATCGCCTGACAATTATTTCTTGTCAGGTTTTAAATGGTCCACAAATTAAAATACGTTAACACTAATTTCCGCAACTAACATCCGAGGGAAACTAGAAATTACTGTAACAGTTGTTTATAAATAGATACTGACAAAATGGGTAGAGCACTGAACAACAATACCATAGTGCAGTGTTTCTCAAGGGCCAGTCCCCCACCCCACCCCACCCTTTTTCTCCCAAGGGTAGCTGTAAGTGGAGCCGGAGATCCTGCTAAGATTGAAAACTGGGTGGACAAGTTGTCATGTTTAATAACATTAAGATTGTTTTAAATGTTTTAAGATTGTCTAATGTTAGGGCAAGGGTGGAGAGCCGGTATAATCGTTGGCACAATGGACAAAATAGCAACGTTTTATTTGATTCTTTACATACTGTGTTCAAATCCTGCCGGAGTCAACTTGGTTTTTTTTTTCATCTCCTGGTGGCAGGGGTTGATAAAATAAAGTACCAGTTAAATGCTGGGATCAATGTGATTGACTTACCCCTACCACCTCAAATTGCTGTGCCAAAATTTATAAAAGGTAGTGAGCTGGCAGAATCATTAGAATGCCAGGTAAAATGCTTAGCAGCACACTATGGCAACACCATTATGTTTTCATTATTCTCTGTAACGTCCTTTCATTTGTATTTCAGATTCTTCAGTTTTTTTGGTGAACCAAGCTAATAGCTTCTGAATGAAAATAGCCCACCTAGACATTTGTTTTTCAGAAAATGAAGTTTAATGATACATATTAAGCATATATTGAGTATATATTTAACAGAAAACTATAAAAATATAACATTTATTGACATAATGAATAATTTAGCAATATGAGTGCCATTTAGACGGATGACTTAAAAAAACGTATTAGTCATGGAATCTATCGATTTCTTAATATTAGCAGGTTGGACTGGCATTGTTGCAGCTTTGATGGTCATCCATAAGACATCTTTCAATGTAAATTGGCATCCAGCAACATAACATCTTGTTTAATGATGAACCAAAGATTTCCAATAGGGTTGAGATCTGGAGATGCTGGCAGCCATACGATCAGCCTTTTACCTTGTATACCGTAAGACCCTAGTAAATGTTTGGCCGGTCCTAGCAGAATGAGAGGGAGTGTTGTCATGCATGGATATGAAATTCCTTAGAAGTGACAGTAGTGGAGGTGCAATGGCCCAGTGGTTAGGGCAACGGACTCGTCGTCATAGGATCGCGGTTTCGATTCCCAGACCGGGCGTTGTGAGTGTTTATTGAGCGAAAACACCTAAAAGTTCCACGAGGCTCCGGCAGGGGATGGTGGTGAACCCTGCTGTACTCTTTCACCACAACTTTCTCTCACTCTTACTTCCTGTTTCTGTAGTACCTGTAATTCAAAGGGTCAGCCTTGTCACACTCTGTGTCACACTGAATATCCCCGAGAACTACGTTAAGGGTACATGTGTCTGTGGAGTGCTCAGCCACTTGCACGTTAATTTCACGAGCAGGCTGTTCCGTTGATCTGATCAACTGGAACCCTCGACGTCGTAAGCCATCACCATTTAACAATGGTGATGATAAAGAGAGAGAGAGACAATGTAGGATAGAGGAGGAAATGGCAACCTCTCTAGTGCTGGGCCATGACAAATGCATCCTGTACACTCTGTAATGTGGCTGGCATTACACAAAGCATCCTGTGATATCAATCATGTCTGAGTTGGAACAGAAGAATGGTAAGTGGACCTCTGACTCATCAAGGAGACTAGTAAGGCTGAACAGGAGTGTGATGACCTATCCGACTAATAACCAACAGGAGTGCTGATGTGTGCATGTGTGCATACATGCATGTGTGTTATAGGGATTTCTATGTGTATACAAGTACAAAATGTTTATGAAAATCATACTCTTTATATAGACATTGTTTATATCCTTGTATACGTATATACATATCCATATGTGAATGCACCTGTATACATGAATATATAAAGATATGTGTGTGTATATATATATATATATATATATATATATATATATGACTCCGGATTTAAATATATATATATATATATATATATATATACACACACATATACATACATATATGCATATATATATATATGCCTCCGGATTTAAATATATATATATATATATATATATATATGTATATACACACATACACATATATATGTATGCATAGATGTATGTATAGATGTATATGTATATTTACATATATACATACAAATAAATATATATGCGTGTATGTATGCATGTATGTATATGTGTGTATAATTGTTTTACTGTTCCCAAAGCTCTATGATAATTGATAACACAGCACCAGCTAAAACATTCCATTTCACGGTGAATACCCCACTCTCTGCCCCCTCAGTTCCTATCCCCACCCCCACCCCAACTCTCTACGACCACCCCATTCCCCCTTCTAAAGTCACTATCGCTTCCCCTCCCCCTCCGGTACCCATGGCTCTCTTTTTTCTTTTTTTTTTCTTCAACATTCAATCCCTCTACCAAAATATTTTCGCCATATTTCCTTATTTTTAGTGTTACTGTTCTCCTTAGAAAGAGAGGGAGAGAGAAATATTAACAGACAGAGACAGTAGACAGGAACCAAGATAATAATAGAGACAACCATAACAACAACAACAACACTAGTTGGAGCAAGAACAACTTAAAGAATAACAACTGACAACTACAAGAACAAAAACAACTTCAACAATACTTTGCCAAAACCTCTTCAGCATATATGTGTGTGTGTATATATATATATATATATATATGTGTGTGCGTATATTCTTTTCTTTTTCTTTTTCTTTTATTCTTTTACTTGTTTCAGTCATTTGACTGCGGCCATGCTGGAGCACCGCCTTTAGTCGAATCAAATCGACCCCAGGACTTATTCTTTGTAAGCCCAGTACTTATTCTATCGGTCTATTTTTTTGCCGAACCCCTAAGTTTACGGGGACCTAAACACACCAGCATCGGTTGTCAAGCGGTGTTGGGGGAGACAAACACAGATACACAACATATACATACATATATATATATACATATATACGACGGGCTTCTTTCAGTTTCCGTCTACCAAATCCACCCACAAGGCTTTGGTTGGCCCGAGGCCATAGTAGAAGACACTTGCCCAAGGTCCCACGCAGTGGGACTGAACCCAGAACCATGTGTTGGTAAGCAAGCTACTTGCCACACAGCCACCCCTGCTATATATATATATATATATATATATATATATATATTATTCAAAGGAATTCCAACTCTGTTTTTTGTTTTATTTATATTCTTGTAATATTAATGTCGGATATAGTATATATAGTAAAATGAAATGAAGTATTCATTGTTTTATTGAATAGATGGAATATTGAATATCAAATTACTTCATTGACACTAAACTCTGCTTGCGAAGACCTGTTGAGGCAAGTGAATTTGAAATCGAAATCGAACCAAATCCGACGACTGGCACCCATGCCAACCTCTCCTTCATTGGACACTAAACTCTGCTTGCGAAGACCTGTTGGGGCAAGTGAAATCGAAATCGTAATTGAACCATAGTTGATGACTGGCACCTGTGCCAGTGGAGCACTAACAGCAATGTCCGAGCGTGTTCATTGCCAGAGCAGCTGTCTGGCTTCCATGCTAATGGCCCGTAAATAGCACCATTTGAGCGTGATCGTTACCAGCGTCGCCTTACTGGCACTTGTGCTGGTGGCACGTTAGAAAATCATGCGAGCGAGGCCATCGCCAGTGCCGCTGGACTGGCTCCCGTGCAGGTGGCATGTAAAAAAACCATTTTGAGTGTGGCCATTGCCAGTACCACGTGACTGGCCCTCGTGCCGGTGGCATGTAAAAGCACCCACTACACTCTCGGAGTAGTTGGCGTTAGGAAAGGCATCCAGCTGTAGAAACTACCAGATCAGATTGGAGCCTGCTGCAACCTTCTGGCTCACCAGTCTTCAGTCAAATCGTCCAACCCATGCCAGCATGGAAAGCAGACGTTAAATGATGATGAGGATATATATATATATATATATATATATAATTATATGTATACACACACACATATAAACACCCATTGCATATTTTTCCTCACTTTAATCGCTTATGAAACATTGTAACTTGCAGTGCTGGCTTTGAATTCTATAGAGAAACTTATGAATATGTGCATGTATGTATAGCTGTGTGGCTGAGTAGCTTGCTTCCTAATCATGTGGTCTTGGGTTCAGTCCCACTGTGCAGCACCTAAGGCAGGTGTCTTCTACTATAGCCCCAGGTTAACTAAAGCCTCGTGAGTGGATTTGTTAGATGGAAACTGAAAGAAGCCTTTTGTATATATATATATATACATACACACACATACAGACATACACACACAGACATTTGTACAGACATACATATATGCATATATATATATATGTGTGTGTGTGTGTCTTATTGCTTGCGTTGTATTTGTTCCCCAATGCTGCTTGATAATTAATGTTGGTTTATTTACATCCCCTGTAACTTAGCAGTTTGGCAAAGGAGACCAATAGAATAAATACTAGACTTAATAAAAAAATAAATACTGGTCTTGATTTGTTTGACAAAACACCACTCAAGGTAGAATCCAAGCATGGCTGTAGTCCACTGAGTAAAACAAGCAAACAGTTACGTGTGTGTGTGTGGTGTTTCTGTCAAAACACTGTGTATTTATTTTTAACTTACACCTGCACACTAGAATCTATAAGATATTCACTATGAGATTTTGTCTTTGAGAAAATGTTCTCTCATATAGTCTGTGAGTAAAAAACAATTTGATTTCATAGTGAGAAAATATTTCTCTGACATAAATCGCCTTTGTAGAAGAGTGAATTAAAATTACATATTCCCATTTTATTTGTTTCCTTGTCTGCACACACACACACACACCTGTGTGTGTATATGTATATATATATATATATATATATGTATATATATATATATATATATATAGATATATAAATTTAAATAAGGGTGACAAATTGAATATTAATTTGATTAATATCAATTTAAAAACCAGTGGCCTAGCAAATTGAGAAAATCTGAAGATTCAGCCCAGTCAAACCATCCAACCCATGCCAGCATAGACAACAGATGTTAAATGATGATTATAATGTACTAAGCTTATAAAACCAAAAAGGAAAATTTCAATTGTCACTAATAATGACTGAAGGTGTAGTGCAGCACATATATTACTAGACACAAGAATCAAAGACCCTTATAACGGCTTCACTACTTGTTTCTCTGGAGATTGTCAGAATGATGTAGACGCCTCTGATGAGAACCCAATAAGGTTCGAAAATTGATTGGCGGAGAAATGGCTAAAAATTTGCCCTGTTTATAATTATACCATATGTTGCATAATTATTTTATCATACCTCGATACTGTGTAGACTAAGATTCCCGTTGACAGGCCGTTGGTATTTAAAGAGTGTTAAACACTTTTGGTACGCAAATTAAGGACTCCTTCATAGAGTAACTGCTGCATTTTGTTGAGTATATAAAACACTTTGGCTACTTGTTTCTCTGGAGACGGTCAGAATGATGTAGACGCCTCTGATGAGAACCCAATAAGGTTTGAAAATTGATTAAGGCTGTTCATTTTTTGTTTGTGGAGAAATGGCTAAAAATTTGCCCTGTTTACAATTATACCATATGTTACATATATGTATATATGTAAATATATATGTACACACACACATATGTATGTGTGTGTATATAAATTTGTGTATGATGTGTAATTATAGCCATGAAGAATGGAGTGAGAAAATACTTTTATTGCATTGATTTACAATTGTTTCATTGAAAATCAATCTCCTGAGCTTTGCTGTATATTTTTCAGTAATACATGCAACTATTAATACAGGAGGTATTCTTGACTGACACAGTATTAAAAATTGATTCTTCAGAATCATGCATAAAGGATATTTACTGAAATTATATTGCTGTGGCTGTTAGGTACAGGTGTACCTGTGTGATAAGTTTACTGCAGTTTCAAGCTATGCTGATCATGCAATAATAAATCTTTGAGTGAGGTATAAACAGTAGCCGCACGACATTGCAAAGTATATTTGCCACCTACAATATGGCTAACCCTTAAGGGTTGATGTAACTGTAGCTTGTAGTCCAAGGAAGACCTCTCTTCCTGCTGGCTATTGACACACTATCTGTGCCCTATCAGTATTTGTCACCGTTCCCATCTCCAGCCTGACGTGATACACACGGACCCGAGTTTCTGGGTATTGACCTGTCATCAGCGTGTGACAACCAACTATTGGCGATTGGAAGTGGTTCTCAATGCAAATATATATATATATATATATATATATATATATAAATATATATATATATATATATATATATATAAATATATATATATATATATATATATAAATATATATATATATATATATATATAAATATATATATATATATATATATATAAATATATATATATATATATATATATAAATATATATATATATATATATATATATAAATATATATATATATATATATATATATAAATATATATATATATATATATATATATAAATATATATATATATATATATATATAAATATATATATATATATATATATATAAATATATATATATATATATATATAAATATATATATATATATATATATATAAATATATATATATATATATATATATAAATATATATATATATATATATATAAATATATATATATATATATATATATATATATATATAAATATATATATATATATATATATATATAAATATATATATATATATATATATATAAATATATATATATATATATATATATATATAAATATATATATATATATATATATATAAATATATATATATATATATATATATAAATATATATATATATATATATATATATAAATATATATATATATATATATATATAAATATATTATATATATATATATATAAATATATATATATATATATATATATAAATATATATATATATATATATATATAAATATATATATATATATATATATATAAATATATATATATATATATATATATAAATATATATATATATATATATAATATATAATATATATATATATATATATAATATATATATATATATATATATATATAAATATATATATATATATATATATATAAATATATATATATATAAATATAATATATATATATATATATATATAATATATATATATATATATAAATATATATATATATATATATATATAAATATATATATATATATATATATAAATATATTATATATATATAAATATATATATATATATATATA
>NC_142947.1:40998280-41003508 GCF_046866305.1 Octopus bimaculoides | reverse complement strand
ATATATATATATATATATATATATATATATATATATATATATATATATATATAAATATATATATATATTATATATATATATATATATATATATATATATATATAAATATATATATATATATATATATATATATATATATAAATAAATATATATATATATATAAATAAATATATATATATATATATATATATATATATATATATATATATATACTTTTCTCCAGTGACGAAAAGTCACTGATCTCGAAAAAGTGGAAACAAGCAATAATAAATCTCTGAGTGAGATATAAACAGTAGCAGCACGACATCGTGAAGTATATTTGCCACCTAAATGTGGCTGATGATAGGTCAATACCCAGAAACTCGGGTCCGTGTGTATCACGTCAGGCTGGAGACGGAAACGAGGATTTCCCTTTTGCAAATACTGATAGGACACAGATAGTGTGTCAGTAGCCAGCTGGAGGAGATGTCTTCCTGGGGCTACAAGCTACAGTAGCATTGACTCTTAAGGGTTAGTCACATTCAGGTGGAAAATATACTTCATGATGTTCAGATCATGTGCATAAAGTGCAAATCTGATTGGTTATCTTCAGTTGAGTCTACCGTGGATGACCAAATTTTAAAATAGCCACTACATCTCTGCCTGCTTCCTCAGCTGATAGCCCCAGTCATAACCAGAACCAAGATCAGTGAAAAAGAATAAAGCACCATATAGGTAGAATTATAAATATATAAGTGCAGGAGAGGCTATGTGGTAGGTAGCTTGCTTACCAAAAGAGACCATTAGAATAAATACCAGGATTTAATAAAAAAAAAACAATGGAGGTATTGGGGGTCAGTTCCTTCAACTGAAATTCTTTAAGGCAATGCCCCAGCATGGCCACAATCTAATGACTGAAACAAGTAAGAGAAGCAGTTATAAATGAGCTAAATGAGCTTCCATCTGTTTCTATTTGCCAAATGCTCTAACAAGAGTTTTGTTGTCCCAGGGCTATAATGGAAAACACTTAACCAAAGTACCGTTGTGCTTTGGGGCAAAATCCGAAACCAACTGCTTTAAAAAACAATATCTATATTTAGAACTACATTCTGTTTTGATTCTTGTTACCAAACACACACATACACAGATAAGCAAGGCCCACACATGTACATACAAGAATATTGCCCTTATCACAACTAGGGTAAAGAGTAAAGACCCCCTTCGATCATGAATGACCATGGGAATGCACCTAGAAAGTTACCCTCAGAGGCACAAGTCCGGGCAAGGTTGTTTATGGAAGACCAGCAGTCACCCATGCATACCAGCCTCTCCCCTCTTCACACCACCAGTGTTATCCAAGGGAAAGGTTAAGGGGCCGATACAGTTTGGCACCAGGGATGTTCCAAATAATTTCTACAGCTGAGTTGACTGGAGCAACGTGAAATAAAGTGTCTTGCTCAAGAACACCACACACAGCCAGGGCTGGGATTCGAACTCACAACCTCATGATTGGAGCCAACTACACACACACAAATATACAGACCTCACACAGTTAGTTCCTTTATGGCAACATATGCTGAAGATTTGGTAAGAATAAATATCTTGAGTGTTCTTGAAATAGGCTTCACCCAATAAAGGAACCAATGTCATAATGTAACGAGTCTTTAATCCCTTCAGGGAATTTTACAACAGCAGCAAGAAGAAGAAGAAGGAGGAGGAGGAGGACAACAACAACAGCAGCAAGTTATACATATTGACTGAATTAGAAACATGAAATTCTTCAGATTTGGAAATGGTTAAAAATAGATCAGAGAATTGCTATTTTTACATCCTGTTATTTTGGTGATGTTTCTTTTGGTGTGGGTGGAAGATGTAGCCTGTACATGCACACAGTTCTATATATATATATATTGCCATCCGGTTTCACCAGTCCTCAGTCAAATCGTCCAACCCATGCTAGCATGGAAAGCGGACGTTAAACGATGATGATGATGATGATGATGATATATATATATATATATATATATATATCAGACTGAAAGGTGTGATTTGAAAGAGATTTAGCTGCTATTTCTAATGGATCTTGCAACTGTGATGAGGTTTCCTTCGATAGCTGGTGCATCCATATAGTATTTTATGACATACAAAATAATTATCTTTTCAAATTTTGCTGCATGTCACATAGAACTTTTGGTCTTCCAAAGTCATTTTGGTGTATAATTTGACCAATAGTTTTTTTTTTTTTGTTTTTTTGTTTTTTTAATTTTGGCTGTAAATTTTGGTCTGAAAACTGGACAATGCAGCAAGTTATTATGTTGTTACATGCAGACACAGCCACTAATTAGAATTATAGAAAAGGTTCTAAGTAAAAGTGGACCGAGATGGACTGAAATGATTAGCACTGCTAATTTAGCACTCTGATGATTAGCAGTCTCCTGTCTAAGGTTGAACATACTTACATAGTTGGGTACCTAACCAAGGCAGGAAGAGAGAAAGAAAGAAAGAGAAAGAAAGATATATATATATATATATATAAAAATTCAGAACGGGATAAAACTCTTTTACAAGAATTTTATCAAGAAGCCAGTGTGTAAAAAATTCATAAGGGAAATTTCTACTCCCAAGAATATAATTATTCGTTTATATTTATATAAAGGGCATTATTACAGAAAAATAACAACGCCACACAGTGGACTTCTCAAAATAACCACATTTAGTACCTAATGCGAGGAAAAACAACCAACAGAAGACGACCAACTTTCTTTTAAATAAACTTAACAGTTAAGTTTATTTAAAAGAAAGTTGGTCATCTTCTGTTGGTTGTTTTTCCTCGCATTAGGTACTAAATGTGGTTATATTGAGAAGTCCACTGTGTGGCGTTATTATTTTTCTGTAATAATGCCCTTTATATATATATATATATATATATATATAGAAAGACAGATAACTGCACAGAGGAAATCTATCTTTTACTTGTTTCATTCATTGCATTGTGGCCACGTTGAGGGATTTAATTGAACAAATTCACACCAGTCTTTATTCAAGTATGGTACTTCTTCCATCAGTCTCTTTTTCCAAATTATTAAGTCACAGGGATGCAAACAAACCAACATTAGTTGCTATATGACATTGAGAACAACACAAACACACACAGATGCATATATATATGGGGGACTTCCACACAAGTTCTGCCCTCTAGATTCATTCTCAAGGCATTATTTTCCCCAGAGGCAGGCAGCAAGCTGGTAGAAATGTTAGCATAGTATTTTGTCAGTCTTTACATTCTGAGTTCAAATGCTCTGTGTACAGTGGGACTGAACTTAAAGCCACGTGGCTGCAAAGCAAGCTTCTTAACCACACAGTCAAGTCTGCTGCTACAGAGATGAAATGCTGAAGGTGTGGACTTATTATTTAGGATGAGCAATTCAATGTAATTTAGCCATATGATGGCCCGTATAACCTAATTAAACTACCCCAACAACAAGGAGAGTTAGCTAAGATTGGTAGGCTTCTTTTGATTAACATTTCTTTGATGGAAAACTTTTTCTCTTATTATTCCAACATATAGACTTGGGTTTTAATTTTGTATCATAATTATGTTAAGTGCACACTCTCTCCCTCTCTCTCATACTCACACACATACATATGTGCATGCGCACACAGAGAGAATTGAGGGTACGAATCCTTGACAATTTAGTCTCAGTGAATCATCAATCTGGGGGTTAAAACTGGTCAGTCATCACTGAAAATTTTTACTTTCAACTTCCTCAATAATAAAAATGTATTGTACACATGTAGTGAGTTCTCTTTTCTTCTTGCAGAAACCATTGTATTTTGTGTCCTGCACCATCATCATCGTTTAACGTCCGTTTTCCATGCTAGCTTGGGTTGGACGGTTCAGCTGGAGTCTGCACTAGCCCCATCATATATAAATGAATGAGTTTTGTTCTATTACATGTAGAGTCATTATGACATCAATCTGAAAGTGGTCTGACAAGTAGTCGTCTCTACCCTGTACATCATCATATGACAATATGAACGTACTGTGTGTATATGGCTCAGTGGTAAGAGCTTTGGGCTCACAGTCCTGAGGTACTGAGTTCAATTTCCGGGCCAGACTGTGTTGTGTTCTTGAGCAAGACACTTTATTTCACGTTGTTCCCGTTCACTCAGCTGTAGAAATGAGTTGTGACATCACAGTTGCCAGGATATATCAGCCCCTTTGCCTTTCCCTTGGGTAACATCAGTGGCGTGGAAAGAGGAGACTGGTATGCATGGGTGACTGCTGGTCTTCCATAAACAACCTTGCCTGGACTTGTTCCTCGGAGAGGAACTCTCTAGGCTCAATCCCTTCGGTCATGCATGACCGAAGGGGAGTCTCCTCTTTTATATATAGTTGCTCACCTTATAGTAGGTATGTATCTAAATTTTGTACAACTCTTACTCTATCTTTTATTCCCCCCTCTCATCTTTCTTCTTTTCTCTCACACATTTCTTCACCCTCTTTATCTCCCACTAGTTTATCTCCCCTGTACCTTTCCCTTTGTCTCTGATTTTCTTCTAATCCTTCAATCACGCTGTCCACTACCCATTTCTCCCTTTTCCACATAACCAGTGTTTGGCCAGCCATGATCTTTCTTTTTTGGCCTGACTGCCAACTACCAATATGTCTTGTGTCCATCTCCCATGTTTCTGCCTTTAGACTTTCACTCCATACACGCCAGCTCAATTTAAATCATTCTCAGTCGAAAGACACCTGTTGTTTGTATTCGTAATGCTGTAACATGTTCTCTGTTTTGTTTGTTTGTTTGTCTTTTTTTTTTGTTTTTTTTTTATGTCTCTGTTGCCGTACACATTCTCTAGCTTTCTGACAAAGGAGTCTAATGCTCTTAGCTTAGACATTTTTGGGAACAACTAGATCAAACCATCTCAAGTGTAACTGTCCGAAATGGTCGTGACTTCTGGTACTTGCCTGAAGAAAGGAAGCTAAAAATGACCCGCCCTTTTTGTGGTTTCTCTTGTCCGCCTTTGTGTCGTCTATCTGTCTGCCTTTGTGTCGTCTATCTGTCTGAGCATTATAATACCCTCTATTGTGTTTTTGTTCCATTTTTATCTACATATACAAACATACAAACATATATATATATATATATATATATATATATATATATATACTAGCAGAAATACCCGGCGTTGCCCAGGTTAAAGAGAATAATGAAATCTAAAAACGCCGTCTAGACTACGCATCA
>NC_142947.1:40943280-40995780 GCF_046866305.1 Octopus bimaculoides | reverse complement strand
CTAAAAATAAACAGTCATATCTTCAGAATCTTGAAGCTACAAGTTAATACATGATCAATTTTAAAACACACGGATAAATAAGCGATATATTTGATAAATCAATCAGAATGCTACAGCTTTAAAAAAGCATTTTGAAACAGTTTCCTTTTGTATGTCAGAACACCCAAATGTTGAATATGTACTCTTGTAGCAGATAAAAAGAGAACAAAAGTCTCAAAAATATCAAGTATCAAGTTAAAATAAATACCACAGTAAAAGAGACAGAGATAGGAAGGGGCGCTGTCCATTGCAATAGATGTCAGAGATAATATATATACACATATATATATAAGACATCATACCCTTGTTACTAGTATGCTCCATATCAGATTTGTAATGAAAGCCATTCTAACCATCCTATTTTTCTCTATCAGACAGTGTGTCTAGAATGACATTATACAATGCTCCTGCTTTTGTTTTCGTATGGGCTGATAATTTGGCTGCTATTTCTAGTGTCGTGTGGCTCAGTGGTTAGGGTATTCGGTTAATGTAATTCCTTGGGAGAGTTACAGATTGAAACCCTCTCCCAATGCATTAAATTCCTACTTACTAATCAATGTCCTTACCTACAAAGGCATCTAAACAGGTCTCCAATTTGGGATTAGTTACTGAGCTACAGCTGTGATGAGATAGTTTTGTTTTTTTATCTTTAGTTATGATAGATTTAAATATTCCTTAATTTACTACATTAATGTTGAGTGTCTTGGTGGTCTCGTGGGTAGAGACATAATTAGACAGCCACATTGAACATCCTCTGCAGGGTTCAATCCTACCCAGGGCCTGCATTAAGGGGTCTTACTAAAATTTTTCATTTCTTTTTTAATCTCTAGAGATAAAAAATGAAAATGTTTAATAAGACCACCCTGTATATATATATAGTATATATATATATTATATTATATATATGGTGTCACATAAAAAGCACCCAAACCACTCTATGAAGTGGTTGGCATTAGGAAAGGCATCCAGCTGTGAAAAAAACCATGTCAAAACAGTGAAGCATCTTGCAGTTCTCAGGCTTATCAGCTCCTGCAAAATTATCCAATCAGGCAAGGATGGAAGACAGATGTTAAATGATGGTGATGATCATGAGAAGATAGAGAGATATTCGTCCAAAGTAGTGAACCGGTTGTATAAAAGGAGGGTTGCATGGGATGTCTTGCAGTGGTATGTTCCAGATCTTTGCACCTTGATAGAAACCCCTGTCGTATTACTGATACCAAAGCTGTATTGCACAGGCTTTTGCCTTGGACAACGTTGGTCATTGTGGATAGAGGAGTCTTGTATGCATGAAGAACTGCAAGTCAACAACAACAACAAAAAACACCACATACTCTTACCCAGAGTCATGTGTTAGAGATGAACTTTCCAAGTACAGAAACTCACCTTAAGCCATGACCAGCGGCAGATTGGGTCTAAAAATATTGGTTGCCAGGAGACTAAGGGGGCTCACTAGCAACTACAATGGGGCCCACCCACAACTACAATGCTATCATTTAATTTTTTTTCTTTTTTATTCAAAGTATTTTTTTCAACTGTCTACAAACACAGCCAGGCTGAAATAATCAATGCATTCTTCCAGAGGTGAATAAAAAGTTCTCAAACTTGAGGGGAAAGGCCCCTTAGACACTAACATGGACCTCCATATATGGATTCTAATGGCGCAGGGGCCCACTTGCCATCAGACAAGCTGGCAACCTGGCCAGTCCGCCACTGGCCATGACCAAACAAGACTATGGACACAAATGTTGTTGCTGGCACTCCGTTGCTTACGACGTCGAGGGTTCCGATCAATGGAACAGCCTGCTCATGAAATTAACGTGCAAGTGGCTGAGCACTCCACAGACACGTGTACCCTTAACGTAGTTCTCGGGGATATTCAGCGTGACACAGTGTGACAAGGCTGACCCTTTGAAATACAGGCACAACAGAAACAGGAAGTAGGAGTGAGAGAAAGTTGTGGTGAAAGAGTACAGCAGGGTTCGCCACCATCCCCTGCCGGAGCCTCGTGGAACTTTAGGTGTTTTCGCTCAATAAACACTCACAACGCCCGGTCTGGGAATCGAAACCGCGATCCTATGACCGCGAGTCCGCTGCCCTAACCACTGGGCCATTGCGCCTCCACTTGGACACAAATACACACAAACAAATCTACAAAATTCAGTACACAGCCAAGTATAAGTTTTTAAACAAAAATATTTATATTTAAATAAAAATCAAACTGCCAGAGAGTTTGTTTAAATAAAATAGTCGTTATTACTATATCGTAGTTATAAAGTTGATGTAATGACAACAACAAAAATGAGTACCTGATCAAACAAATATTTAAGTGTTCACTCGTTTATATTTTAACTTTAAATATCATTGTGACCAAAGTTTATTTCATAGTCTTTCTGAGATTTATCAAATAAATACCAGTAATACACTGGAGTTTTGATTTAATCCACTGCTCTCCGTCCCTTAAGGATTCTTACTCTTGTACCAATGTAAATCTCAACCATTACTTTCATGAAAGGTAAGAAAGATTTTTGGTGCCAGTTGTCTTGACACCAAACTGATAGTTTCTTCATGTGTCTCTTAGTTCAAAATTGAACTTTCACAAGGATGGTTGGGAGCAGGGCAAGGGAGTGGGGGCTACTTGTCCTTCATTACTCTAAAATAAATATCAGTAATATCCTAGTTTGGTTTATAATTAATTTTACACACTCACCTTACAAAATATTAATTATCATTGTGATCAGATCTCATGAGAAATATCTGTTCCCTCTGTTACCACTTGCAGGATCTTTAAAATTAACATCAGTTATATACTGAGGTGAAATTGCTGATGTAAACACTTTCCCTACAAACTGGCCAGTATGAGGGTCAACATAATCTACAGGTCATCCCACCCCTTCCCACACTAAACTTTCTGGCCTCAACTTATGCTTTTGACAGACTCTTTAGAACATTCGACAAAATAACCGATGTATATGTTTCGGCTCTTTATAAACTTTTGAGTTCATATTCTGTCAAGGACAACTCTGCCCTTATTCCTTTAGAGGTTTGACAAAATAAAGAACGAGGCAAGTACTTGTAAAAATATAATGAATCAATCTCCTCCTCAACAAACTGCTAGCTTGCCTTGTGCCTAAACTAAACACTAATATCAGGCAGTGGAGGTGTAGAACAGCAGAGAGTTGAAAAGAATGACAATATTTAAGTGTTAGTTGTGCTTCTCTGGCAAACAACTTGGTCTGACACCGTGTGTTAAAACTGAAGCAATTACATGATGGAAGAATTACTGTAGCCATGTAAAAACACTTAAAAATGATAAATTCACTTTTTATTTCTGTCTTGAGGGGTCAAAATTTTTGTCACATAACTGCAACCTGGTTGCTATGACACCTAAAGAAATATAAGGGAACCTAACAGATTTTCTGCTTTATTTCTTTTAAAGATGGCTAAAATATCTCTTTCATGATGCAATATTTAATTCTGCGCAAATCCTACAACGGATGATTTCACTTTTCATCCCTCCACAATCATTGAAGCACATACCAGTCATATATTGGTATTAATTTAACAGCACACCTTTGCAAAAATGTATGTTTTTTTTTTACCATTAATATTAAAAATGCTTCTTTTCATTATTATTATTTTTATGGAAGGTAGCAAGCTGGCAGAGCCATTACTGCACCAAGCAAAATGCTTAGCAGCATTTCTTGTTCAAATGCCGTAGGAGTCAACTTTGTCTTTCATCCTTTCGGGGTCGATAGAATAAGTACCAGTTGAACACTGGGGTCAATATAATCGACTTATCCCTGCCCCAGAATTGCTGGCCTAGTGCCAAAATTTGAAACCATTGTTATTACTATTATTATTTCAACAGGCTAATCGCAAGCCAATTATTTATGTTTGAGCGAGTCATAAAAGAACAATTAACAAACACCTCAAATTTTCTTCCTTCTTATATAATTTCAAGAACCTTCCTCAGAATCTGAGCTGTTTCTAACAGTGCCATCTACCAAAAGAAATTCTTTACACATTGTAATTCCTTACTTCATATTCCATGTCTTTATTTTAGTTGTAACTGTCCCCGCAAAGCACCCATAACAACTGTTATTTTAATTCTTCTTCTTATTATTGTTATTATTGATAAAGTAGTAGTCAGGTACTGGGAGTCAATGGTATAAACTAAAACCCTCCCTCAGAACTGTTGGCTTTGTGCCTTTGTTATTATCATTATTATTATTATTATTATTATTATTGTTAATTATTTATGTGACTTAGAGGGAAGAATAAATACAGTAATCTCTACATGTAGCGATGGGAAGCTTGGGTTTCACATAGAGATAATCCAAAGTTTCGTTTGTATGATCCATGAAAAGCAGTTAAAAAGTCAAAGGAGAATCAGTCTTCCTGTTTTTCCCGAATTCCAGCATTTGATGCACATCGCATGAGCATCAACGAAGGAACATGACAGTTGATGAGAAGAAATAACATTTGGTAAAAATCATGTCAAAGAAATGAGGCTTGACCAATTATATTCTTCAGTTCATTGGCAACTCTAAATACCTCTTTGACTCGATTGACCATGTCTTGCACTGCCTGCACAGATGGATAATATATTGCAGCTGTTTTAGTAGCTGCTACTGTTGATTTGAGATTGTTGCACAGTAGTGTTGTGCAGTGCAGGATGCGATTGCGGAAGTCAGTGTCCATTAAATTCCGATGAAGCGTGTCGCCGATGTACACCATTTTTGTGGCGGACAACACAACAAATTTGCTGTTGGAAATAAACACTTTTGGAGTTTGGATGCTGTCGATGCAGTTGTAGAAAGCCTCGATGGAGTTGTTGAGTAATGTATAGTGCGTGTTCATCTGTTCCGAGTAATAGAGCAAAACTTGCCGGTCATTGGGGGCCAGGCGTTTCATATGGAAATTGTTCTCGGATACAACTCCCCCATTTATGTTTGAATTGTAACCTGAAACATCAGTGTTGCTTGTGGTATTCACTGGTGTCTTTAGTTCCTGGTCAAAATCTATTTCAAGAGACTTCGATAATGATACATAATCAAGCCCTCTACTGATGTCCTGTACCTCTTTTGAATACTCTGTTGAATTGGCCAATGAAAATGGTGAATCAACATCTGATCGGTTGTTGATCTCTTTGGTCCCCGTGGAAAGATTTAAGAGGCTAGATGATCCTAATTGCATAGAGTTGATGGCCGCTTCTAATGAGGATACAGGGTCATTCATGTTATTTGGTTCGGATTTTTCATTGCCCTTTTGAGATTGTTCCTGGTCTTTTCGAACAGAAGTTTGTTTTGAAGGAACATCTGTTGAAGGGGTCACTACTTTTTCAGGGCTTGGGTCCCGTGTTTCCAGTTGAACATAATCATATTCCAGAAAATCTAAGGAGTCTGGGTCCTCCTTCTTGGAGACGTTTATTATCACAGGTGACCTTTTCGAAGGTATCGTATCTGGCTTGGTCAGCAACGTCAGCTGGGAAGGAGTAGGAGGGAGTGGCCGATTGACTGGGGGTGGAGGAGGGAGAGGGCGGTTCTGAACACTGCCGCTACTGTGACGGCGGCCATGGATACTCTTTGAGAATGCCTCCATGCTTCCAATACTACCTGACTTGGTCGGCACTGGTACTACTATACTATCAGTTTTGTTGAAATCTGTTTGAGATCCAGAAATGTCAGAATTCTTGAAGAGAAGCACGGAGTTTCCCTGAATAAACGAAGCAAGGTTGCGGACGTCAATCGTAAGCGTTTTAGAAAGGTTGGCTATCTTTCCTAAATCGTCATCCTTAGCACCATTGCTACTCACCAGCAGATTTATCTGCCACTGGATTGCAGAAAGATTCTTGATGCTAAGTAAAATCTGTTGTAAAGCCTGCTGAAGAGGCGTCAGCAACTTGTACAGTTTATTCACAAGTTTACGGTCACATTTGCTGACAGAATTTGCTAGAGTACCCTCAGCAAATTCTACAAAGTCAGCCAAAGACATCTGCATGTTATCGGCAGCTGCTCTTATGTCATGGAGATTTGGTTCCAAATTATTTCTCTGGCGCCAGGAACTACTGATAAAGGGTGACATTTTGTTGATGGCTTTCAGAACATCTTGCTGTCTCTTGACCAACAGGTCCATAGCCACGTCTTGTGCAAGTGGAAGTTCATTGTAAATGGGGATGTCAGAGCCACGTGACCCTGTGCTACAGGAAGAGAGTCGGCCGGCATCTTGACCATCTGAAGAATCAGACTTGGCAGAAATCAAGGAGTCACGAGACACTTGTGGAGGAATATCATAAACTGAAGATGCAGCTGTAATTACTGGCTTGTTATGAGGTGATGCAGCATTTGTCACTTTACCAACAGGTGGTGCTGCAGGTTTACTAACAGGTGATGCACCTGGAATTTTCTTTAGCTCGTTGTTTGAACCAGCATTTTTAGGTGTGTCGTAGAGTTCTCCAAGATCCTGTTCAAATGCGAGTGATGGCATATCAAAGTTGTTGGATGGTGGTTCAACTGGTGGCAGATCATAGTCTTCAAATGCTGACTTGGGGACATCGTAGTCATCCATGATCGCTGAATTGGAAGGTGATGGTGAGGTCTTTGTATGCGAGGGCGGAGTATCATACAAGTCTAGAACTGAATCAAACTGTTGCTTTAAGTTATGAGAAGAATGGTCAGGTGGAACGTCGTAAACAGCAGATGCATCCAGACTGGACCGGGCAGAATCGCAGAGGCTGGATGTGTTTGATGATCGTGGAAGACTCTGGTTCGATGCACTGCTAGACAAAGTCATAGTGGACTCAGTGGATTTGAAAGATGCCATGCTTGATCGGTTCGATGGTGGCACATCGTAGGTGTCGCAGTCATTTGAAAGGAAACTTTTAAAAGAACTGTCTGCTGGTAGAGATGTCGAAGGATAATTGCAGATAGACTGGTCTGGTGACTGGTCAAACCTTCTCTCTTTTGGAGTGTCATAGTTGGCTTGCAGATCAGAGTTGGAGTCTGACGACTGTGTTGGAGGTACATCATAATCTTCCGGAGTGTGCCGGACAGGTGGGTGGTCATATGTTGGGCCTCCAGGGTCAGCTTGTTGACCAACCTGGAAAAGAAAAGAAAAAAATTATTAAATTTTTCTGAATGGTTATCAAATAACAAGCAATTAAATAACTTTAAAATTTGTTTTAAAATTTGGAAACAGTACTGAGGGCCTTAAAGGGTAAAAACTCCCTTTAGTTTTGAATGAACGTGGGATTGCACCTAGAAAGTTACCCTTTGAGGCATAAGTAGGGGCAAGGTTGTTTATGGAAGACCGGCAGTCACCCATGCATACCAGCCTCTCTTCTCCATGCCATTGATGTTATCCAAGGGAAAGGCAAAAGGGTTGATACAGCTTGGCACCTGTGACATCGCAACTCATTTCTACAGCTGAGTAAGCTGGAACAACGTGAAATAAAGTGTCTTGCTCAAGAACACAACACAGCCCAGCCCTGGAATCAAACTCACTACCTGTTGATTGTGAGCCCAATGCTCTAACCACAGAGCCATGTGCCTGGACCTTAAAGACATGTCAACTATATATATATATCGTTTAACGTCCGCTTTCCATGCTAGCATGGGTTGGATATATATATATATATATATATATATATATATATATATATATATATCCCTGCTGTAAGGCCTTATTCCCATACACGGCAGCTTAATTTAATTCGTCCTTAGCCGAAAGACATCTGTTGCTTTGCCCTGTTATTATTCCTACTGTATTTCTGTAACATTTGTTTTTTTCCATCCTTGTTTTTATATATATTCGCTACTTTCTTCCAAGGAATCAAATGCTCTTAGCTTAGTTTTTCCTTGGGGCTGGCCAGATTGGAGCAATATCGAGAATAACCAGCTGAAATCGCAAAGATAACTTGGATCTCGGCTGAAGAGAGAAAACTCCGAATGACCTGTCTGTGTTTTCTTTGTATTGTCTATCTGTATGTTTTGTCCCTATATATATATATATATATATATATATATATATACACCAAGACCAGAGACCTTGAAAACTGTAATTAATCTTTTAATAATGCCAAGCAAAGATAGGACATTTTTAGCACCCAACAAATCCACCTCAACTGAGATGATGTAAGAGACAACTCAGCAACCTACGGTGAAACAGAGGGCTTTAGAAAGGGCAAAAGGAAATGAGAGAGAGAGGGTAAGATGACAAGCCATAGATACACACACACACACAGCAACTTGAATAAGAAGTAAAACGGTGGTAGACTAATGAGACCAGGCACAGCAGAAATGACTTAACGCCATCATTACTGAAGCAGAAGACAAAAAGGAAGTGGAAAAATAGGAAGAGAGGATCAAATTCCCCAAAGCTTACTCACGATGGTGGGGATGGTGGTGGTGGTGGAAACAAACCAGCACAGAAATATAATAATAATAATGGTTTCAAATTTTGCCACAAGGGCAGCTCTTTCGGGGAAGGGGATGTGTCGATTACATCGACCCCAGTGTTCAACTGGTACTTAATTTATTGACCCTGAAAGGATGAAAGGCAAAGTCGACCTCGGCAGAATTTGAACTCAGAACGTAGTGCCAGAAAAAATATTACTAAGCATTTCACCCGGCATGCTAACGTTTATTATTTCTTTATTGCTCACAAGGGGCTAAATATGGAGGGGACAAACAAGGACAGACAAAGGGATTAAGTCGATTACATCGGCCCCAGTGCGTAACTGGTACTTAATTTATCGACCCCAAAAGGTTGAAAGGCAAAGTCGACTTCGGTGGAATTTGAACTCAGAACGTAACGGCAGACGAAACACTGCTAAGCATTTCACCCAACGTGCTAACGTTTCTGCCAGCTCACCGCCTTAATAACAATGATAATAATAATGTCTTTATCTGTCACAAGAGGATAGATGAGGGGACAGACATTACAAGGGCAAATTACAAAAATGGTAGAGGTGGCAGTGGGGGTTATACAGAAACAAACATGAGAAAATGGCCATGAAAACTAGTGTAAAATAATAATAATAATCTAAAAGAAGGGAAGTGTATCCTGCAGAAAAGGGGGAAGTAAATGTCAGTGAAGCAAATTATATAAGAGGGATATCAGTTAGTGTCCCCTTCTCCCAAGGGGCAGCATTTAAGGAAAGGAACAGGAACGAGGGAGTAGTGCTTAGTCACATGTGCACTCACACGCATGTATGTGTATACACATGCATGTATAATGTATACACACATGCACACGTATGTTTGTATACACATATGTATACCCATTCATATATACACACACACATATATATATGTGCATACATACATATGTATTTACACACATAAGTCTATACACATGTATACACATACAAACATGTATGTTTACACACACACACACACATGTATATACATACATATATGCATACAAACACACACATTTATACACCCAAACATGTTTACACACACACACACACATATATATACATACATAACATATATATATATATACACACATACATACACACATATACATATATATATATATATACACACATACATACACACATATATATACACACATACATACACATATGTATATATATATACACACATACATACACATATGTATATATACATACATACATAGATACACATATGTATATATATATACATACATATATACACATATGTATATATATATATACATACATATATACACATATGTATATATATATATACATACATATATACACATATGTATATATATATATACATACATATATACACATATGTATATATATATATACATACATATATACACATATGTATATATATATACATACATATATACACATATGTATATATATATACATACATATATACACATACATACATAGATACATACTATACTATACAGATACCATCAAAACGGTATATATTTCAGTCAAATTCTTTAACTGAATTTCTTTAATATTCCTTCTAGGATATGAAATTTGGAACCCTTTCTGATTTCCCACGGGATGTTTTAGCTCCCTGAGAGGAAGGGTAAACTGTTGAGGCTAAGTCATTAGGATACGGGGTACAACTAGTTAAAGGGGCAGTAGATCCAAATACAGGAAGTAGTAAAAAAGGCAGATTCTTATCCAGCCATCTGCATTATGTTAACTCTCAATGACCGAGTCTATGTAACTATAAATAGGTACCATAGGGAGGTTTAGAGTCCACTACTGAGTGCTGTCCCAAAGAGACTTTTGGGGGAAGTCTGGAAAAATTTTGGAAATTTTCCAAAAAAATTTCTGGAATTTTAAGCAAAGATTTCCAAGGGTTTCCTCACAGTTTATACAATCTGTTAAAATCTCACCCTTTCACACTGCCTCAGCTATTCATTATTCCATTTTTCATTTTTAGTTTTCTGTTTCTCAATTGCTCATTGCTAATTTCTCAATTGTCACTTTCTTCTTCTGGTTCATCCCTCCTGTCATGTCCACAAGTGCCCTGTTGTTGGCACTGCGTCGCTTACAACGTCGCGGGTTCCAGTTGATCCGATCAACGAAACAGCCTGCTCATGAAATCAACGTGCAAGTGGCTGAGCACTCCACAGACATGTGTACCCTTAACGTAGTTCTCGGGGATACTCAGCGTGACACAGTGTGACAAGGCTGGCCTCTTTAAATTACAGGCACAACAGAAACAGGAAGTAAGAGTGAGAGAAAGTTGTGGTGAAAGAGTACAGCAGGGTTCGCCACCATCCCCTGCCGGAGCCTCGCGGAGCTTTAGGCGTTTTCGCTCAATAAACACTCACAACGCCCGGTCTGGGAATCGAAACCGCGATCTTATGACCGCGAGTCCGCTGCTCTAACCACTGGGCCATTGCGCCTCCACTACAAGTGCCCTGACTCATTCATATACTAACTTTTCTAAGCTTAGTGTCCCCTGTTTCTTCCCAACACCATGCTCTACTCTTCCCTTTCACCTTCCCGACCCCTTCTATTAACAGCATTACCCTGTTGTCTCCAAGACAATACATAAGGGAATGAAATTAATGGAGGGGGCACTATATCCCATGCCAGGTGTAGAAGAAGATTTCAAGGCCAATTATAATGATTTTGTGGAATTTCTCAAGAGCAAGGAATAGGTATGTGACATAAAGAAAGTCTCCAGTAGACCTGGTTGTGTGGTCGGAAGCTGTACTGGGGTTTGTTTGGGGAGGTATTCTCTTGTTCTTTTCTTTTCTTCTTTCATTTTTTTTTACTTGCTTCAGTCATTTGCCCATGGCCATGCTGGAGCACCACCTTGAAGAATTTTAGTTGTGGTCTCTTTTGCCAAAGTACTAAGTTACAGGGATGTAAACATACCAACACTGGTTGTCAAGTGGTGATGGGGGTGTGGACAAACACACACACACATATATATATATATATTTATACATAATGGGCTTCTTTCAGTTTCTGTCTACTAAATCCACTCACAAGACTTTGGTTGGCCCAAGCCTATAGTAGAAGACACTGCCCAAGGTGCCTCACAGTAGGGCTGAACCTGGAACCATGTGGTTGGGATAATAGTGAAAGTTGACAAATGAAATGATTGGCCGATGGCTATTTCTTATCATGTACAAAAAAGGAAGAAAGAGAGAGAGAGAAAGAGAAAGAGGGAGACAGACAGAAATAGTGAGTGAGAGAGAGACAAAGACACACAGAGAGATCAATAAACTAGCTAGAAATGGGGACCTTCTTTTAAATAGGAGCGGGGAGGGAGTTGTATGCAGATTTGGATTGGTTGAGAGAGGGGGAGAGGAGGAGGGAGAAGAGAGAGAGGGAGGGAGGGAGGGAGGAATCAGTTGTGTAAGACATATTGTCATTGGATTCAAGAGTAGTGTTAAGAGAGAGAGAGAGAGAAAGGTCATTAGATGGTGAAAGGGAGATAGTGAGTGAGTGAGTGGAAGAAAGAAAAGGGGAGAGAGAGAGAAGAAGAAGAAAGAAGAAAAAGACAGAAAGAGAGGGGAAGCAGAAAGGTGGGGGAGAGGGAAAGACAGAGAGACAGAAATTCAGATCCCAAAAAGGTTCAGTCAGTCTTTATCAGTTGCTGTGTGATTAAGAAACTTGCTTTTCAATCCGCAAGGTCTCAGGTTCAGTCTCACTGAATGGCGCTCTGTCCTTTAGCTTAAGTAGGATGAACTGGCTGCTGTTTCTAGCCAGTCAAATGACCATGTAGAGACTCCTTCGGTTACTGTTGTCAGTGCAGTTGTGATTATCAATATATTATTATTATTATGTACTAGTTGTATGTAATATTAGTGATCGCTGTGGTGGTCATAAGGGGAGAGTTGGTGGTTATAGTAATAGTAGTGGTAGAAGTGGTGGTGGTAGTGGTAGAAGTAGTGGTGGTGGTGGTGGTAGTAGTAGCCTTGTTCTGTCCATCACTTTCTTGCACTTATCTCTCAAACCAAGCATAGGATAGAGGGGGGCAACAGAGAGGGGGAGGGCAGAGATGAGCCGGAGAGGAGGGGTAATAGGGGTGAGGATGGAGGATGAGGAAGCTGACAAAGGAAGCTGTGTGTGTTGGTGGAGGGGAGAGTAAAATAGGTGGGTAGATTGTGGGGTGGCGAGGGCATATAGGAAGTAGCAGTGTGTGGCGGAGGGGGGGAACAAATGACACCCCTTCCTCCTCTCTCCCCCACCCAGCAGCCCTTTAAAACAGAGGGGAGAGGCTGGAGATAGTGACAAACAGTAAGAGGGGGGGGTCACACACACAGGGACAAGGGGGTAAGAGTGGGAGTGGTGGTGCTTAGAAAACAGCTTGTCTGTGAAGTGATATGGGATGGGGTGGGGGAAGGATTTCACACTTCTGTAGGGGTGATAAGGAGGTGCGGTCACAGAAACTGAGGTGGTGGTGTTGGCGGTAGTGGTGGGTGGTAGCAGTGATGGTGTTGGTGATTGTAGTGGCAGTAGCATTGGTGCTGAGGGTGATGGCGTTTGTGGTGGTGTTAGTGATGGTGGTAGTGTTGGTGGTGGTGTTGTGGCATTGGTGTTGAAGCTGATGGTGATGATGCAAGCTGTGGTGTTGGTGGTAGTAGTAGGTGTGATAGTGTTGGTATTGGTGGTAGTAATAGCAATGGTGGTGCAATAAATATTTGCAGTTCCACCCTCTGCCCCCCCCCTTGCATTCCTAAAACAACAACAACAGCTGAACAACAACCCAAGCGTTCTTATCTCTCCTACTTCCTCTACCCATCATGCAATGCTGCTCAGTCTTGCATGACAACAAGGAATAAGAACTGTATCAGAACTAAACCTAAATCTGTCCCAGACAGTCATTAATTCTCACTCATGGCTCAGTGGTTAGAGAGTTGGGCTTACAATTATGATAGTGGGTTCAATTCCCAGACTGGGCTATGTGAGGGGGGGGGTGTCACACACACACACACACACACACACACACACACACACACACAGGGGCAAGGGGGTAAGACACTTTATTTTATGTTACTCCACTTCACTCAGCTGTAGTGAAATCCACACTGGGATTCAGGGAAGATGTCTTCCACGAGGATGAAGAGGCAATTGAGTAGGATACGGGTGAAGAGGCCCCCTTTGGTCATCACTGACCATGGGATTGCACCTAGGAAGTTACCCTCCCAGGCACAAGTCCGGGCAAGGTTGTTTATGCAAGACCAGCAGTCGCCCATGCATACTGGCCTCCCCTCTCCATGGCACCAGTGTTATCCAAGGGAAAGGCAAAGGGGCCGATACAGCTTGGCACCTGTGACGTCGTAACTCATTTCTACAGCTGAGTGAACTGGAGCAACGTGAAATAAAGTGTCTTGCTCAAGAACACAACACACAGCCCGGTCCGGGATTCAAATTCACAACCTCATGATCGTAAGCTCGACGCTCTAACCACTGAGCCATACGCCTTCACATTATATATATATAGACATACATGCACTTTCCATCTACCAAATCCACTCACAAGGGTTTAGTCAGCCTAAGACTATAGTAACAGACCCCTGTTCAAGGTGCTATATAATGGGACAGAACCCAGAACCATGTAGTTGGGAAGCAAACACCTTACCACTCAGCCATACTTGCACCTAAACACACACATACACAATGTGCATTCAAGGACATTTATGTGAACACATTCACCCATATATGGCAACAAATATACCCGTATTTACAAACGTGATGCATTACAAGTGTCATTTAATTTCTTATGTGCCGGCATTAGAAGGAAGTTTGTATCCAATTGCTCCCAGACTCCCACTCTCTCATAAGTAACAGCTTTTCCTTGTTATTTTAGTGATCAATATGTGTATATAGAAGTAATGATAGCAGATGTGGTTGTGTGGTAAGAATCTTGCTTCCCAATCACATGGATCTGGGTTCAGTCCCACTGCATGGCACCTTGGACAAGTGTCTTCTACTACAGCCTCAGACCGACGAAAGCCTCGTGAGTAGATTCGGTAGAAGGAAACTGAAAGAAGCCAATCATATTTATATATATATATATATATATATATTGGCATGGGTGTAACTGTGGTGAGGAGCTTGCTTTCCAACCACATGGTTCTGGGTTCAGTCCCACTGTATGGCACCTTGGTTTGCTATTGCCTCATGAGTGGATTTGTAGAAGGAAACTGAGAGAAGCCTGTCGTATACATATATATGTATGTATCTGTATGTCCTTGTGTCTGTATTTGTCCCCTCCATCACTGCTTGACAACCAGTGTTGGTGTGTTTACATCCCTGTAACAGCGGTTTGGTTAAAGGGACTGATAGAATAACTTCTAGGCTCACAAAGAATAAGTCCTGAGGTCGATTTGTTTGACTAAAACCTTTTAAGGCAGTGCTCCAGCATGGCCCCAGTCAAACGACTGAAACAAGTACAAAAATAAAAGAATAAGATTCCATACAGCCCAGATGAATCATTAGATTGTAGAATTAAGGGTCGATCCAACTACCCCCTGTCAAAAGACAGATTTAATATATGACCCAGATGAACCATTAGACCATAGAATCAAGGACAGGTCCAACCAAAAGACAGATTTTATATGACCCAGATGAATCATTACCCCATAGAATCAAGGATAGGTCCTACCCCCCCCCCCCCAAATACATTTCACTGATTGCAAATGCTTGGAAGACCAAAGTCAAGTGGCTGAAAGTGGGGGGGGGAAGAGACTGGGGCTCTCTGTGGCTGCTGACTTGATCAGCAGAAAAGCCCTGGGACAGGGGACGTAGAATTATCAATCATTTGTAGCTCACTACTCTATTACATTGAAAGGGACCCCCATAAATGGATACAATATAAGAACAAACATGAATAAGGGGGGGTTTGTCTTTTTACACATCACTTCTTTATCTCCCCTTCACCCATTGTTTGAAGCTAATCTAGGTGGTGGTGGTAGGGATAGCAGTAGGGGTGGTGGTGGAAGTGGTTATTGCAGTGGTGGTGGTGGTTCTGGTGATGGTGGGTGTGACAAGGGTAGTGTTGGTGATAGTTGTCATAAAGGTGGTGTGGTGGTGGTGATAGCCCTTTCATTTTTGCGGTTGCTTATTGCTAAAAAATAGCATCCCTAATTTTTTTTTCTTCTGGTGGGGTTAGTAGGTCAACAGTGATGGGGTGGGGCAGAGGGAATATGACTGATGTTTCTCATGGCAGTTGTCCCCTGTCTGTCATCTATCAGTCTGTCTGGGATTTCCCAGGGTTTTGCAGGAACAGGGGACTAAAAATAAAATATTCACTAGACCCCCAATTAATTAATATATTAACACACTGTCTTTGTGTGTAGGAGAGAAAGAGAGGGAGAGGAGAGAAAGAGAGGGAGAGGAGAGAGAAAGAGTGAGCGTGCTTATGTGAGGGGGAGTGGGAGATAGTGTATGTGAGAGAGAGAGAGAGTGTGTGTGGGTGGAGGAGAGTGTATGAGTGTGGGAAGAGAGTGATGTGTGAATGGGTGGGAACCTACGCCAACATCTCTTCAGTTATCCGGCCGGCATGGGTTCCCACCCCGGCATCTGAAGCTCGGAGTTTTATCATGGCTACCGAATAAGTGTCACATTTTTACAGATAAATTCCTCTATTAACATAATATCGAGGTCTCTTTCTTTCTTTTTGTTGTTCTTCCTATCAATATATATATATATATATATATATATATATACACACATATATATATGTTATATTTAGGGATAGTCATTTTTTTTTTTTTTTTTGCCAAATAAACACACGCACTATATATTTGTTCTTCACTCAGTTATTACTGTTCTTATTCTAACTCATGTCCATTGTCCAAAAATCTTTCGTCACACATCTGTGACCTCCTCAGCGACACTTTCCATCTTCGTGTATGCACTTGCTCTGCTTATTACCCGCAAAAATTCATAAACAAGGCGGTGAGCTGGCAAAAACATTAGCACACGGAGCGAAATGCTTAGCGGTATTTCGTCTGTCTTTACGTTCTGAGTTCAAATTCCGCCGAGGTCGACTTTGCCTTTCATCCTTTCAGGGTCGATAAATTAAGTATCAGTTACGCACTGGGGTCAATGTAATCGACTTAATCCCTTTGTCTGTCCTTGTTTGTCCCCTCTATGTTTAGCCCCCTTGTGGGCAATAAAGAAATAAAAAATCCATAAACATATAAACACACACACACACACACACATATGTATATATATATATATACATATATACACACACACACACACACACACACACACACTGTATTTGAGGGTACAAAAACACCTTGAGCATATCAGATGCACCCCTATTTCAGTAGCACCCGTTTCAGAAAAAGGGAGTATTAGGGACAAAATTAGCTCAAGGAAGGCCCAACATTCCATATAGGACCCAGACTGATTTTTTGAGGCACTATTCTGACAAAAAAGAAGCAAAAAAATTCTCTTTATATGCTATTAAGTGCAATGTATACATACATACGTATATATGTGCGTGAGAGAGTGTATATGAATAATACACATGTGTATAAGAAGGAATGGCTTTGATATGTATATAAATAGAAAAGAGAGGAAAACGCTCTTAAAGTCGAAAAATTTAAGTGTCTTTTAAGTGCATAGATGCACATAACTGTGTGCGCATATGTCTGTATGTGTGCGCATGTGTCTGTATGTGGATGTGTTTGTTAGTATTAATCACATCTACATACCTTATTTGGTGTCACATCCCAGCTACGTCGATGCCAGTTACTCGCCAGTGAAGGATTCTGGTCATAGCTGCTGGAATCCTTATTTGGCGTCGAGGTGAGGTTGGACATGCCAGTAAGAATTTTGAGTCGGTTTCCTGGGGCAATACCAGTTTTTCCTCGGAATGTGCATCGCCACCATCCCACCATGCCATCTGTGTCTTGCTCGAGAACGGCGAGGACGTCTCCACGCCGAAATGCAAGTTCGTTAGCTGACTCTGCAAGATTGTCATATATGGCTTTGGCAAGGGTAGTCTGCAAAATAAAAAGAAAGAAAAATTACATTATACATAGATAGGTGTGTGTGTGTGTGTGTGTGTGTGTGTGTGTGCATGCATGTGCACATATGTTTATATATATATATATATATATATATATATATATATACACACACATACATACAATATATATGCAATATATATATATGTATATACACACACACATACAATATATATACATATGTATATATACATATATATACACACACTTATATATACATATGTACACACATATATATACATACACTTATATATACATATGTACACACATATATATACATACACTCACATATATATATATATATATATATATATACACACACATGTATATATATATACATATATACAAAAATATATATTTATATACATATACACACAAATATATATTTATATACATATAGACATATATATATACACTTTACACACACACAGAGGAAGAGAAAAAGAGAGAGAGAGCTAGCTACATAGACACATGAATCTATAGAATTGTATAGAAACAGTATATAAAAAAATACATGCATAAACGCTTGTTCAAATGTGTTTATAGTTGCCTATAAACAAATTAATGATAAACTGAAATCTTAGCTCCACACACACACAATCACCATCAGCATCATCACCATCAGCATCATCCGATGTCCATTTTTTCCCCATGCTTGCAGCGGTCAGATGGAATTTGACGAGGCAAGTTTTATGCAGCCAGATGCCCTTCCTGTTGCTAAATTTGGCCTGTTTCCAAGGAAGGTGAGTATTTGTCCAAAGCCAAACAGGTTTCTGACAGAATTCTGGAAACAAACAAACATCGGTCCTCCAAAGGTGAAGCTCATGTGAAACCATCATAGGAAATCAAGAAAAGGGCGCACACACACACACACACAGGCGCAGGAGTGGCTGTGTGGCAAGAAGCTTGCTTCCCAGCCACATGGTTCTGGGTTCAATTCCACTGCGTGGCACCTTGGGCAAGTGTCTTCTATTATAGCCTCAAGCTGACCAAAGCCTTGTGAGTGGATTTGGTAGAGGGAAACTGAAAGAAGCCCATTGTGTGTGTGTGTGTAAGAATGAAACTAAAGCATTAACTTTGGCAGGATTTGAACTTGGAAAGTAAGGGGATGAAATATAAGTATTATAAAGTGATTTAGTGCAGTGTTCTGGAGTTCTTGCCCTTCCCCTCATAATATCAATAACACACACATTACAAAATACACATACTACATCTATGCACACTTATAACATATATATGTGTATAGTGTATAATGTGTGTGTATATTACAACTTACACATTACATATTACACACACACATTACAATCCACACAGAAACACATTATGCGCTATACACACGCACACACATACAAGCATACATTATATATTACACACATGCACACACACAGCACATACCCCCAAAACAGCCTGAGCAAAAGGGTGTGAGAAGAGAATAGAAAGGTCAAATAATTCTGGGGATTTGAAATGTTATTGAAGGTTGAGGACAAATATATTTGCAATAATGTGTGTGTGTGTGTGTATGGATGTGTGCATTTATGTATGCATGTGTGAGTGTGTGTATTATGTATTTGCGTATTATGTATGTGTGCATGTATGTGTGTAAGTATATATGGGTGTGTGTGTGTTACTGGTGTAATGTGTTATTGGGGTAACATGTTTGTCTGTATGTATGTGTGTAATGTATCTGCGTATTATGTATGTAAGTGTGCGTGTGTGTGTACGTATGTGTGTTACTGGTGTAATGTGTTATTGGAGTAACATGTTAGTCGTTTTATGAGTTCTCCCAAAGACGGCGAGCTGGCAGAGTGGTTAGCATGCCGGGCGAAATGCTTAGTGGTATTTCGTCTGTCTTTACATTCTGAGTTCAAATTCCACCGGGGTCGACTTTGCCTTTCATCCTTTCGGGGTCAACAAATTCAGTATCAGATGTGCCTAGAGTAGAAAATATTATGTGCATGCGTTACTGGAGTGTGTGTGTGTGTGTGTATGCAGTTGGTGTAATGAGAGTGAATACATGTATGCCTGTGTTATTGGTGTAAAGTGTGTGTGTGTGTGTGTGCACATGTATGCAATGTGTGTGTGCACATTTGTGCATGTGTAAAAACATGCAAATGTGCAAGTTTGCACAGGCGTAAGTATGCACACATGTAATTATATATTATATATATATGCACACATGTAATTATATATTATATATATATGCATACATGTAATTATATGCATATATATATAATTATATACATACATAAACATATATGTGTATGTTTATATCTTTTTTACTTACTTGTTTCAGTCTTTTGACTGTGGCCATGCTGGAGCACCGCCTTTAGTCGAGCAAATCGACCCCAGGACTTATTCTTTAGAAGCCTATTATTATTCTATCGGTTTCTTTTGCCGAACCGCTAAGTTACGGGGACATAAACACACCAGCATCGGTTGTCAAGCGATGTTGGGGGGGACAAACACAGACACACAAACACATACACACATATATACATATATACGACGGGCTTCATTCAGTTTCCGTCTACCAAATCCACTCACAAGGCTTTGGTCGGCCCGTGGCTATAGTAGAAGACACTTGCCCAAGGTGCCACGCAGTGGGACTGAACCCGGGACCATGTGGTTGGTAGGCAAGCTACCTACCACACAGCCACTCCTACTGCGCATATAATGTGAATGCATAGTAATATTACGATCATGAAATTAGATCGACTCTAGTACGCAACTGGTACTTAATTTATCGACCCCCAAAAGGATGAAAGTCAAAGTCCACCTCGGCGGAATTCGAACTCAGAACGTAAAGGCAGACGAAATATCGCTATTTCGCTTTGCTACCTTATTATGTTCCTGTTAGCTCGCTGCCTTCTGCAACCCAAAGAAATAATAAAATTACAAACAGAGAATTAAATACACACACAAAAATGATTTTAAAAAAACCCGAAAAAACAGACTAGTGTATAAATTAGCCTCGTTATTTTTTGCGGGAATCCCCCCCCCCCCACCTCTTCCTGCAGACCTCTCGGAAACCACTGGTTGGGAAATGCTGCTCTATCCAATTGTCCGTTTCGTTGCCATTCTAATTATTTCATAGAACATACTCATTACTAAGCAGCCTATCTGTCGGAATCAACGGAATAATCTGTTACCATATGATTTGTCCAGACAATGGCGCCAAGGGACTCGCCAGAGCAGCGAGGTAATAATTAAGCAGCGATTACAACACTCGCAGTAACAATCGCAACAACAATTAATGATACTGAAACCACCACCACCACCACCACCACCACTACCACTACTACTAAAAATGACAAGACTAAACTTTTGAAACTAAAATACCATGTTTACATGTTACAACGACCACTACCACCTTTTCTGCTGCTGTTACTACCACCACCACCACCACCACCACTACTACTACTAATCAAATGGGAAGCCTGTTTGTGGTCACTGGCAGTGGTAGAAATAACAGCCAAATCTTCTACACTTGTGTATAAGCAATTTCTTTATTAACCATAAAGGTCAAAATGTAGAGTGGACGATACAAGGACAGATAAAGGGTCAGGGGACAACTGGGACATATAATCGATGATAAATGTGTATAAAATTCGAAACGTCAACAACTGCCACCATCTCCATCTACAAGAAATAGCAGCCAAATCTCCTACAAATTACACCATATAGTCCCTCCAAAATAGGGAAGATACATTGGGGAGGATAGCCCTAGATATACTATCGTCTTTCACCTGTGTTTAACTCGTGGCCATGCTGGGACACCACCTTGAAGAATTTTTCAGTTGAATGAATCGACCCTAGTACTTAGTTTTTAAAAAATTATTTTCTAAGCCTGGTACCTACGTCTAAAAATACGACAGAGATGGCCATGGCTGGAATGCCTTTGGTATTATGAAGTCAGTTCAATCAGAACTGACCAGGAACCGAACTACCACCACCACCACCACCACCACCACCGTTGTTGGCACTCCGTCGAATACGACGTCGAGGGTTCCAGTTGATCCGATCAACGGAACAGCTTGCTCGTGAAATTACGTGCAAGTGGCTGAGCACTCCACAGACACGTGTACCCTTAACGTAGTTCTCGGGGAGATTCAGCATGACAGTGTGACAAGGCTGACCCTTTGAATTACAGGCACAACAGAAACAGGAAGAAAGAGTGAGAGAAAGTTGTGGTGAAAGAGTACAGCAGGGTTCGCCACCATCCCCTGCCGGAGCCTCGTGGAGCTTTAGGTGTTTTTGCGCAATAAACACTCACAACGCTCGGTCTGGGAATCGAAACCGCGAGTCCGCTGCCCTAACCACTGGGCCATTGCGCCTCCACACCACCACACTATCTATTAATTACCATCAATTCCGTGTATACTAACTTCACCACCACCATCATGAACAATAGTTTTTAGTTCACTTGATGCTATTAGCAACAAAACAAAACAAACAAAAAAAACACAGCTAGTTCACAGTCACACACAAACAAGAGTTGCTTTTGGAAAATGTCGCATGAATAGGAAAAGCTAAGTTGGTATTTACATACACTTTCAAGCTTCTACAGGATTTCATTCACTGCTATTATTCTTATTACGAATATCACAAAAGGAATCACATTATTATTATTATTATTATCGTCTGTTTTTGTATTATCCCCCCTCATCCTTCGCCGCAGTGGTAAAAATCATTATTATTATTACTATTGGTGCTGTTGCTAGACTATGGAACAAAATGTTGCGCAAGTAACCCTCAACCTAAAACTCAAGTTGTTAAGACTGAAATTACCGACCTACCTACTTACTTGCAAAATAAATAAAAATAAAAAAACAAAGATACACAAAAGAATTGGCACCGAGTAAATGGCAAACTTTTGTCTAAGTTCTCATTTCGTACAAGGACTGAATTAGCTTGGAAACGCCGCTTTTTTTTATATATATATATATTGTTTGTAAGTTTTATTTTATGAGTTTTTTATTTTTGACATTAAATTATTGTTGTGCTTTGTGTGTAGAGGAAAGTAGGTTAGCAACAGAGTGGCTAACTAAATTAAGATGTAACACAGGGAGGGGAAACAAAGAATGTTATTAAAATATCTGAAAACTGCTGTTGGCTGGATTTATTAGAAACAGATAAACTTGTTGAATGTCTGACGTGGTGAAAAGAGATTACAAATGTGACATTCCAATATATATATATATATATATATAACGTGAGAGAGTTAGGGGTTGGGGGTTCAACCCACTAAGGGATAGTATCTATCCAGTATACTGCTGGGAGGGTACCCAATTATTGCTACACTAGTGCTATACTAGGTGCAATCAATGGGAGCGGGTAAAAGTGGAGGTTTTACCCAAAATTTGTGTAACAATTAGAAAATGGAGGATAATATGCTGAACCCAACTACTTGCAGACGGTGTATCCCGTTGAATTCATTAATTTAATTCATAGCAAAAGTGACAAAAAAAAAGAAAAGAAAAAGAAAGAACCAAAACACAGGTGTCTATGGCAGACTATGTTATTTTGCCAACATGGTTTACATATAGAAGTACAAAGTACGTGTGTGTGTGTGTGTGTGTGTGTGTGTGAGTGTGTGTGTGAGTGTGTGTGTGTGTATATATATTATAAAAATTTAGATTCAAAACTGAATGTGGCACTTAAGTTTAGGCACCAGAATATAGTATGGTATTATCCAAACAATTCCAAAAACAAAGGTGATCAAAAATCAAAAAAGCAACAAGGATATTCAAGGTTAATGCAGTACGATCGTTTCATGCAACTCCATTTATTTAAGTAATGTGAGCATTACATTAAATGTAAAATGCAGAGCAATCTTCAGCTGCACAAGGATACAGAAAATTTATTGAAATTTTCATTTCAGCAGAATGGACATATTACTGTTGTGGTCTCGCTCCCGTGCTGGTGGCACGGAAAAAGCACCATTTGAGCGCGATCGTTTCCAGCTTCCCCTTACTGGCACATGTACTGGTGGCATGTGAACAAAATATTGGACTGACTCCTGTGCAGGTGGCACGTAAAAATAACACCATTTGAGCGTGGCCGTTGCCAGTACCGCCGGACTGGTCCTCGTGCTGGTGGCACGTAAAAAGCACCTACTACACTCTCAGAGGGCATCCAGCTGTAGAAACTCTGCCAGATCAGATTGGAGTCTGGTGTAGCCATCCGGTTCGCCAGTCCCCAGTCAAATCATCCAACCTATGCTAGCATGGAAAGCGGACGTTAAATGATGATCATGATGATATATATATTTAGGATTAAGTACGACTACAATTATTTTTCGGGTGTTAGAGTGTGAGTTGAAAGAGGGAGTAATTTGGTTGCTATATCTAGCTTGGTTGAGCGACTGTTATTTTTTTTTTCTTGAGCGATTGGACATATAGAGCCAATTATCGATTTCCTTGGTAAACAACCGACCGAGATGACATTTACCTTTGAACGGAACGCCAGTCTGCGACAAGGTTCAACAGCAGAAATTTTGAGGGGAAGGGATAAGATAATTACAACTGAACTGTCCTCCCCACCACCTTCTCGAATATTGCGCAGGTAATTTCGGTTTACCGACTCCGAAGAGATGAAAGGCAACCGATATTTTTTAGACCCAGTCTGCCATTGTTTACATCTAGTAATTTCTAACTCGTTAAGGCAGGAAAATAATAAAAAAAAAATTTTCTTCTTTGTTTGGAAACGGGGGAAAGGCATTACAAATTGTCTCAAAAATTCACATAAGAAAAAAATAATACTGTATAATGGATGACACGGTAAAGTTTTAGAAATTATCGTAGTGGCCGCAAGCTATCTCGTGCTCAGATCATCGTTAACTTCCATGGATGTCAGATTCCATCCAGTTAGAAATTGTCATTGTTTTTACATTGGATATTGAAGAATGTATTTGTTTTAAGGTTAACATGCATCTATGAGGGAAAAAATTAAATTGCACCAGAAGTGACAATAGAGAAATTAATTAATATCACAAACGCAGGTACCAGGTCACATAATATCTTCTTGTGAAAGTATAAACATTTCTGAAATAGCAGCCGAGGTACATATATCCAACAACACCGGTGAAAAACTTCAGAGATGCGTTTGATATGAGTGGGCTTCTTGCGTTAGTTTAAGCCACACGTATATGTAGACGTGAACCATTCTTTAAATATTGTTCATCCAATGATGAAAGCTTCTATACACATACTATCAACGGACAGTAGGTGCTTGCCAAGAAGAAACTCAAGAGATAATACAGAACCGAAGTTGCTTTATTTACCTTGTATCTATATGACCGTAAGCGACAAAATAGGTTCAGAGATATTGGAAAAGCTATTTGTACGTTCTATGCAGTATCTTGTCATATAAATATGTAGTCACTTCTGGTTTCAAGCACAATTTACTTTCACTTTTTTACGACACTAACATGCATGTTAATCTTGTTTTATCATCAGCTATCCTTCTTCCGCTGCTAGTGAAGTGGATGCCAATCAATTTACAATTAAGGCAAAGACAGCTGTTGATTTCTAAGTTGATAATCGAAATGTTAGCAGTTCGCATCTTTTTGTTGGCGAAGCACATTGATAAAAATATCTATAAGATTTGAATTTTTAAGAATTTTCTAGACTATATAGACTTTAATAATTGTTTTCTTTTTAAGTAAAAGTTATATAATTCCGACTAATCAATAGTCAGTTTTCTCCATTATAGATCAGAGGCAGTTTTCATTATTAAAGTATAGAAATCGAAGAGAAGAAAATAAATGAAAAGTGGAAAATAAGAATGCGACAGACTAAATATAGATAACCTAATACCTTAACCTGCATAGTTGGCGTAAACTAACCTGAAGTATTACTTTAACATTATTTAGTTATTTAGAGCGGCTCAGTCACCGAAGCATAAAACTATCAACTATTTATGTTCTTCCTTTTTTTATTCTTTGTTGTCAACAAAGCCAGACCTTGTTTTTTGTTTTAATTTTTTTTTTAGATAATTTCATAAACACAAACCAAGCTATTCTTTAAGATAGCAGAATTATTTTGTTAATTACGTATAATATAAATCTCTAATTATACATGCGTATCATATATATTGTATGTATGTATGTATGTATGTATAGATAGAGCTACACAGGAAAAAGAATTTTCTGTTTTATGTATTAGTATCTACATATTTTGACGACTGAATGTAAACTATTTGTCCACTCCTACACCGCGTAATGCACCTCGCCTATATCAATATATACTACAATAGTTGAAGAGAAATTTGACCTTATAAACATATAATAACGAAATTAGAAGCAATTCAGCTTACTCGGCCACTAAACGGAGGCACCTTGGGCCGACCAAAGCCTTGTTAGTGGATTTGGTAGACGGAAACTGGAAGAAGCCCGTCGTATATATATATATATATATATATATATATATATATATATATATATATATATATATATATATATATATATATATATAAATGTGTAATTTTCACATTAAATTCCGATAAAATCATAATTTTACACCATCTGAAAGGTATTGATAGTGTAGTGCACACTGCCCAAGAACTTCTAACAGGCGAACTGGAGAAAGGACATGCGGGTTAGCTAGTAAGCTGGTCTGCAGTGAAGGGGATTTCCGGGTCGGCGAGATTTTTCCGAAGCAGGAGTCGGCCGATCGCTCTCGCCCTTAACCGAATGTAAGAGAATAAATTCTGAAGCAACACTCTTGTTCTCCTTTGATCTTTTTTGTGTGTGTGTGTGTGTGTGTGTAGCTTAATAAAAGCTATAACTGAAAATTTCATGAAAAATATATCCATTTTTCTGTGAGTTATAGGGAAACAAATTAAACTTTGAAGAGTGGGGCACAGTTGTGTAGGTTTGCCTGCACCTCTTTTATTTATATTTCTAAACCTTATCAAACCGATTACAGTCTATCATGAACTTACTAATTAGCAGCACAAATGGGATGACCTAGTTTTCGGCGACCTCACAGTGGTAACAATATTTCATAGGCCACACATTCTGGGCGACAGCAGTGGTCGACTAAATTTATTGATTTCAGCGCGATTTGAACTCAGATGTAAGTAAAGTAAATGTTGTTACTATATACTGCTGTTTTATCGATTATACCACTCTCTGCCTCGATAATAACAATAATAATAATAATAAGACCAGATATAGTTGTCAAAGATCACGAAGGAAAAAAATGCTTCTAATTGATGTATCAATACCAGCAGATGACAACGTTTCCCTAAAAGAAATGGAGAAACTTTCAAAATACAAAGACCTGCAAATAGAGGTAACTCGAATGTGGAATCTAAAAACAGAACCAATTCCTGTCATAGTAGGTGCCTTAGGTATAATAAAAAAATATTCAGACAAATATATAACAAAAACATCAGGACTTACAAATATATATAACATACAGAAAATTGCACTACTGGGCACTGCACACATCCTATGCAAAACATTTTCAATACAGTAACCATAAGAGCATCACAGCAAACCACAGCACATACCCAAGGCACACAGAGCTGCGCTCGGTAGTGAAGTGAAGGCACGTTATAAAAATAAAACTACTGAATAATAATAATAATAATAATAATAATATTCCTTTCTACTAAAGGCATAAGGCCTGAAATTTTGGGAAAGAGGGTAAGTCGATTTAATCAATCCCAGTGTTTCACTGGTACTTATTTTATCGACCTCGAAAGGATGAAAAGCAAAGTCGACCTCGGCGGAATTTGAACTCAGAACGTAACGACGGACGAAATACCGCTTAGCATATCTGTCAGACATTATATATATATATATATATATATATATATATATATATATATATATATATATATATACATACATACACACACACACACACACATACAAACACAGTATGTATCAGGATGCAAATATGGGAGAAAGTGAGATTTATAGACAACAGCTTGGCAATGTTTAACAAAACAATATATGCGTATGATCCATCCCACATACCTGGATATTATAGGAGTGGTCGATTACGTGAAGATAGTTTCAGTTACAAAATAACCGCAGTAAAAATATTGGCCTAAATAAAAGTTACTCACACGTGCACACACACACACACCAGAAATATTTCAGCAATGGAATTTAATTATTAAAAACGGAAAAAGGCATTAAGTTCGAGGTGAACGGAGTCCGTGACCCGGTTTCAATTTCCGCTTCATGCCCTTTCGGTAAGTCTGCTCCACGATACTACTTTGTTTCCACATAACTTAAAGAAAAATGGATATATTTTCATGAAAATTTCTACACATACCATTCAGATGTTGTAGATTCCGATTATAGTGGAATTTGTTGGAAAATTCTTTCGGAGTAGGGCGAAGAAAAGTTTTGGATAATTTACATAAATCGATTTTGTTTCCTCATAGGTTTCAGAAAAATAAGGGCACTCTTTGATTGAAAAAATTCCACAAATACTTTTCCAAGGTGTTTGAATATTTCCTACTACCCGCAGATTATATTGTAATTTCTTGTGGAATTTTTTTCAGAGTGGGACGAAAAAAAGTTGGGGATAATTTACATAAATCGATTTTATTTTCTCATAACTTTCAGAAAAACATGGGGCATTTTTAAAATGAAATTTTCTACAAGTACTTCTCAATTATATTGGAATTTTGTCCGGAAAAAAAAAAAAAAATGTGTGCGTATGCATGAGTTCTGACACAAATTAAATATATACCTACAAAATGGAACATGGAATTTTGAAAAAATTATGCGATGTATGTATGTGTATGCGCTCACCGATGTTGCTCTTGACATTTGTGAGCTGGTAGAATCGTCAGCACGCTGGACAAAATGCTTAGCGGTATTTCGCCCGTCGCTACGTTCTGAGTTCAAATTCCGCCGAAGTCGACTTTACCTTTCATCCTTTCGGGGTCGATAAATTAAGAACCAGTCAATCACTAGGGTCAATATGATCGACTATTCTCCCACTCCTCACAAATTCTAGGCCTTGTGCCTATAGTAGAAAGGATTATTAAAGTGTTGAGCTAGCAGAATCAATTAGCACACCGGACAAAATGCTTAGCGGCATTTCTTCCGGATTAAGTTCTGAGTTCAAATACTGCCGAGGTCGATTATGCCTTTTATCCCTTCCAGGTCAATAAAAGAAGTACCATTAGAGTGCTGGGGGTCGATGTAATCGACTAGCTTCGCCACCACTAAAATTTCACGCCTTGTGCCTAATGAGTAAGAAGCATTGTTGTAAGAATCATTTGAGAAGCCAAGACCGAGTTCTTAATTCGAAAGGCATTTTGTTTTTCTTTGGCAGCACATGACTTAAGTTTTCCCACCAAAAATATATAATAAAGGCAGAACACAAAGAAACTGCAGAGTATGTGAAGTAAGACGTGTGTAGGCTGTGAAAAAAACAATGAATCACATTGTTTTTAGTTGCTTGGCATAAGCTAAAATGGTGCGCGTGTGCGTGAGAGGGGGAGAGAGAGAGAGTCTTCATACATTAGAAGCTGTGCCAGTTTTATAATGTATCTTAACCATTATAAACACACCTAAGTATCAAAAAGTTACACTCTCGAACGCGGTTCATATAACCTTTGAGGGTCCATATAAGATTTTGTTGTTAAAATTTATGTGCAAAAAATTGGTTTTATATATATATATATATATATATATATAAAGGCGGCGAGCAGGCAGAAAAGTTAGCACGCCGGGCAAAATGCTTAGCGATATTTCGTCTGTCTTTATGTTCTGAATTCAAATTCCGCCAAGGTCGACTTTGCCTTTCATCCTTTCGAGGTCGATAAAATAAGTACCAGTGAAACTCTGGGATTGATTAAATCTATTTACCCCCTCCCCCCAAATTCCGGGCCTTGTGCCTAGAGAAGAAATGAATATATAATTTTTTTATACAATTCCTAATAATATTTAAACATCAAATGGCTATAAGGTTCCACCCGAATAAAATAGGAAAATTCAAGTGCTCCATAGATTAAAAAAACAACAAAAAACATGGTTGAGAATACGAAAATGTTTTTAAAAAAGGTGAGGTTTCTTCAGGTATGATGATATTTTAAGCAGTAAATATTTTCACCTGAATGGAGAAACAGACTAACAAAATTTCATACGCTGTCACGATATAATCTACAAGAATAATTGATTCTAAGTAAAGAAGTGATAAAAATGATTATTTGCCCGTTGAGAAAAGCAAGCAGACTTTTGGACATATTTACCCCAAAACCTTAACGCCGTTATTCAACTTAATCATAGTCATTTAACGTTCACATTTTCCCTTTGCTTGTAATTGTCGGACAGAATTTATTGATGAGGATTTTTCTGCAGCCGGATGCACTTCTTGTCACCAAACCTCACCTGTTTGCAAATACGGTAAACTATTTCCCTATGGTTGGACACACGCAGTAGATTGGAAACGAAGGAAACCGCTCGCATGACGGTGACATTCGTTTTACAACTACCAAGCGATTACAAAGCACGGGGACAGCAACACAAGCAAACACACACATATATATATAGGATAGGCTTCTCTCAGTCTCCGTCTACTAAATCCACTCACAAGGTCGACCCGAGGCTATAGTAGAAGACACTTGCCCAAGGTGTCACGCAGTGGGACTGAATCCAGAACCATGTGGCTGGGAAGGAAGTTTCTTGCCACGCCTGCGCCCGTAGTTGAAGATACTTCCCACGGTGTGACACGGTAGAACTGAACCCGACACCATGTAATTGGGAAGCAAATTTCTTACCATAACTCTTCGTAAATATACAACACATGGTACACACTGATTTTTACATCATTAGACATGCAGCAATTCTTTCACAGCATCATCGTTAACCCCCTGCACAAACATTACTACTGCCTCGACTCTAGGACTCTTAGGGCCAGCTACCCGATTCCCATGGGGCATAGGTGACCGAGATCACAACGCTTCTCCTTAACAGGATGCCAATCTGTCGCAGAGTCACTAATTTACAGCTGAGTGAACAGGAGCAACGTGAGATGAAGTGTTTCGCTCAAGAACACAACCACCCGCCTGGTTCCGGGAATCGAAACCATGATCCTGAAATCATGAAGGCAACACCCTAACCACTAGGCCATGCGCCTTTATTTCAACAAATGATGTTTAAACACACACACACACTATCTCCCCAGATGCACAAATACACTCTCCAGACGTACACATAAACACACACTCCAGATGAGCGCGCACACACACACACACACACACACACTCACACTCCAGACGCGCGCGCGAACACACTCTCCAGAGGCACACACACACTCCAGACGCGCACAAACACCCACACACGAACTGTCCAGACACACAAACACATACTTCACACACACACTCCAGATACATTTACACACTCCACCAGATAAGACACACACACTCACATTCCAGACAAACACCACCGATGCCACCATCAATTCCACCAACCGTGCCGCCGCCACCACCGCCACTAGCAGTGCTACCTTCACCAGCCAGTACTTTCCCACCTACCACAGCTGGATAGCTCATCCAGCCAGCATCTAAAAATTATCCCTAGCAACAATTGTACTTATTAACCTTATCGGATAACGGAAGTTTCTCCGCAGTAAATGAAGAAGAGAAGGTGGGGGTGGGGATGATAGAAGGAAAGAAGAGCAGGATGAGAATGGGAATATCAAAGATGGCGGTGGAGAGAGTTATCATATACACCAATCTAATTTACCTTAATAAATAAATCTTATCGAGCCTGCAGAGAAGTGGCTCCATAGACGAGCAATGAAGATATCCGATTGCAGAACGAAGATCAAATGTCGATGTCTTAAACCCTTTGCCCGCCCTGTATATCATATGTTATACCAAGGGTCGGCGAACTGGGCTAAATTACTCCATGTAGGATAAAAATTAAATTCTTGGGGTAATAAGGACTCATTAAGCATAAATAAGATTACATAAAAAACGTGTTCCTTGTTACGACAGAAATTTTTCTTCTGGCAACACTACATCTGTCCAGTGCAATGGACAGTGTAAATAGATTCATATAAATAGATTCAATAAACCTTTTGAATTCAAAGAATCTATGATTTTCTTCCTTTCAAGTCAAGGGGGTAACGTCGGCGCAAATAAATATATTTAGGGGTAATTGGTTAAAAAAGTTTCCCGATACAAGATGTACTTCCCTGGCGTCCGTGCATCGTAAACCTTAGCCTGTCTTGTGTAATGCATAGAACGTAAATTACAATTAACGTACAAAAACATACAAAACATAGAATTTCCTTGGCATTCATGCATCGTATCGTCCACACACCTATTTTTTTTTTAAATACTAGAGTAATTTGGGGCTTATGAAATGAAAGTTTTATAATTACTCAGATCGTACGAAACAAAGGCTAACTAAAAAGTCTGAAGCAAGCATGGGCGACGTCTGGGACAAACTAATGAAAATGCTTGGATAGTCATTTGGTTAAACAAATAAAAACCCCATCCGGGAAGATTTTTTTAACAATATAACGAGACAACAGGCTAAAAGCGTTCGATGTTATATGAGAAGTTACTTCGTGACAAAAAAATGTACGGATGAAACCCAGGAAAACACACACAGTCTTAACTGCAGCAGATAAGGAAGCCATTTCCGCGAAGCGGATTGAATGAGACACAGCGAACCGCATTATTAAAAGAAGGAAAAAAGGGAAAAGAAAAAAACTCAAGGTAATTTTTTTCATTAGACATCATCATCATTAAAACTCCTTTAAATCACACCCTATTGTCTTAAAACAGGAAGAATGCATTTTCCATTGAATGCCTTTTCCATTATTTTTCGTGCTTTTTTTTTTAAGACCGTTCCTTTTTAGCTTTTATTTCGCGTTACGCAATTTCTGACAAGACGGGATTGTCAACTCTTTTGAATCAGAGTTCAGTGCCCACCATGCGGTAATGAGAATCTCTATGTGGTCACTCAAATTGTTAGAAATAGTAGCCAAAGCGTTCTCTACGGTCTTGAATAAATATATAGGACTCATTGGATAATGTCGTCTGAGACGGTGTTTGGATATAAGACAGGATGGTTATAGCTGGACCCCTATTGATGGCGGTGGTGATGTAATAGAGATGGCGGTGCTGCCGTTATTTAACCCCAGCTCAGCTGTGATCGAGCAATCCTACAATGAGCCGTGACCATCACGTCTTCTTCCTATATATAAGGATGCGAAGACTGCATTAATCCAGCGTGGTAGAGTGTGACTGAACTCTTTAGCAGTTAAACTGGTCATATCCGGCTCAAATACCCTACCTGTTTGGTATTCAAACTGGCCAGATTCGATCCGCCATACCCACCTTACAATCATATCATTAAAATCTCGAAGCTATGGTAGGGCGTAGCGTTTAAACCGATCGTATTTCAGCTCAAATATTTTACCTGTTTAATATGGTAGCATTTAAACCGATCATATTCCGCCCAAATATTTCACCCGTTTAATGCCCAAACTGGCCAGATCCAGTCTCTCACACTTACCCTGCTACATCTTTCTAAAGATCAACAATTATGTCATCAAAATTCTCGAAGAGATAATGCATGATTAATCCCAAACAATTTTAATAAACAAGTATTACATTCGAGAGAGTAATCTGAATGATATAAAGGTTAAGGTTTCGCTTCTATTTCTAACAGGTCGAGACTAGTATTGTTGTTTGAAAGTGTTGGAGATAATGGGGCGTTACAGGTGATGGCAAGATGTATCAGTTGTAGTAGAGATGTGATATGAAGAATGGTTAGATTGAGGATAAAGATGGTGGTAGTCGTTGTAGTTTTAGAAGGAACAGGGTGGAAGATATGAAGGCAAACAAGACACAAAGGAGAGAAAGAGGTGAAGAGGAAATAGAAGGTAGATGTGAAAAAGACAAAAGAAGGGGAGGAAAGAGAGGAAGAAAAACAAAGGGGGAGACGGAGAAATGTGGGTCAGCAATTTATTTAGTAACACACACACACATACATACACACCCAAACACACACTTAAATACATGTACGGAGACATACAGACAGTACACACACACCACACAAGGACAACACGTACACACATACACAAGGACAACACATACACATTTACACTACATACATATACAGACAGTACACAAGCAGACGACAGACAAGCAGACGACAGACAAGCAGACGACAGACACGCAGACGACAGACACGCAGACGACACAGAAAAAACATGCGCGCGCACACACACACACACACACACACACACATACACGGAAACAACACACGGGTAGCGCACACATACACGCACAGAGGCAACACGTAGACACACATGCATGCACAGAGGCAACACAGACATATACACACACTGAGGCAATACACATACAAACAACAGAAGTAAGCACATACATACACACATACTGAGCAACTAGAGAGAAGAAATACTTGTGCGGAGGGAGTGGGAGGAAAGATAGAGTAGGTCTTAAAACGAGAGAGAATAAGAGAAGCGTGAAGGAAGGAGGAGGGGAGGTAAATACTGAATAGCAAGTATAGTGAGGAAGACACGGGGAGGAGGAGAAGAGGGATGAAGATGAAGGCAAAAGAGGAGGAGAAGGAAGAGGAGAAGATAATGAGCAAAAAGGAAGGTGATATTGTCACTGCGAGCTAGTCTCACATTCCTCAAATATCTCTGATGATGACAACAGCGTCAACAGTTTTTATATATATTAACTACACTTCTAACATTAATGACAATACCAAACAACCCCCCATGAGCCTAAACGGTCGCTCAAACCACTGAAAATAACAGTTAGCTCTCCCTCAAATTATATCTTACTTTAGACGCAGCCCTGGCTGTGTGGTTTAGGAAGGTCGCTTTGCAACCTGATAGTTTTTTCGGGTTCTGTTCGTCCCACAGCTAGGCACGTTGGACAAGTGTCTTCTATACACTCGTATGGTAGACAGTAACCGAAAGAAGCCCATAGAGTCACTGTGTGTATACGCAATCTTTCGGTATTAGTAGACAACGTCATTCGCCTACACAATGTTTCCTCGTAATATACAGAAGCAAAGAGGGTAAAAGACGTCGTCTACTAATACCGAAAGATTGCATATGTATATATATATATATATATATATATATATAATACAAATAATGTGATGTACTTGTCTACATCTACATGTATATATAGATGCATATCTGGGTACAGGACGTCACAAGAAAACATGATATATATATATATATACACACACACACACACACACACACACACGCATATATATATGCACACATACACACGCACATACACACACACATATATATTGATTGGCTAAAATCACCCAAACTTCTCAACTTTAATTCCAAATAATACCAAATTCTTTAATTTACGAGGCAAAGTAATTGGTTGATCGTAATCAAAATTCAGAGATGCGTCGATAGATCAAAATTGAGAGCAATCTGAATAAAATTAAGGGGGGGGGGGGTCATTTTGTGAATGAAAAAGACTAGATCCTCTCTCTCTCTCTCTCTGTATATATATATATATATATATATATATATATATATATATATATATACATATATATATATATACATATATATACATACATCTTTTGTTGTTTTACTTGTTTCAGTCATCTTAACAGAGACCATGCTGGAGTACCTCCTTTTAGTCGAAGAAATCGACCTCAGGACTTATTCTTTGTGAGCCTGAAACTTATCAATCGGTATCTTTTGCCGAACCGCTAGGTTACGGGGATGTAAACTCACAAACATTGGTTGTCAAGCGATGATGGGGGGGGGGGGCAAACAGACACAAACACAAAAATACAATACGACGGGCCTCTTTCCGTTTTTGTCAACGAAATCACCTCACAAAGCACTGGTCGGCCAGAAGTTGTAGCACAACACACTTGTCCAAAGTGCCACGCAGTGGGACTGAACCCGAACCATGTGGTTGGGAAGCAAGCTTCGTGCCACGCAGTGGGACTGAACCCGAACCATGTGGTTGGGAAGCAAGCTTCTTACCACACAACCACGCCTGCAGATAAACAAATTAGATCAAATATATTAGATATATTAAATACATCAAATACAATATATGTATTTATGTATAGTGGAGGCGCAATGGGCTAGTGGTTAGGGCAGCGGACTTGCGGTCATAGGATCGCGGTTTCGATTCCCAGACTGGGCGTTGTGAGTGTTTATTGAGCGAAAATACCTAAAGCTCCACGAGGCTCCGGCAGGGGGGGGGGTGAACCCTGCTGTATTCTTTCACCACAACTTTCTCTCACTCTTTCTTCCTGTTTCTGTTGTACCTGCATTTCAAAGGGGCCAGCCTTGTCACACTGTGTCACGCTGAATATCCCCGAGAACTACGTGTCTATGGAGTGCTCAACCACTTGCACGTAAAATTTCACGAGCAGGCCCGTTCCGTTGTATCATTATCATTATTACTACCATTATTATTATCATCATCATCATCATCATCATTATTATTATTCAGGTCACTGCCTGGAATCGAACTCGGAATCTTGGGGTTAGTAGACTGTGCCCTTGACCATTACACCATATGCCTGTTAACAACAAACAAGATGAGTATAAATATCCGTCAAATGTAAATCTATCAACATCACTACAGATCGCCGAGCCCCCCAGAAACAGCTTTTGGACTTATAACAACTTTCTTCTACCCCTTTAATTTTCTCTGTCATTTGTACTCTGCGTAAGTAGCACCAATTTATATAAATATTTACATATTCATACATATTCATTATCTGAAAGTTTCCACCTTTCGCTTTCTCTCGTTTTGCATATTATGCATATACACATATTTTGTATTTGATGTATTTAATCTATATCTAATATATTTGATCTGTCTAATTTGTTTGTCCGCATAATTGCTTTTATACCAGTTCATCTTGATCCATCTCATAGCCTTTATGTTGTAGAATGATCTTCTGTAAAGACATCAGCGTCTAAGTTTCAATATTTTGAGCACTTCTAAGTGTCTTCTATACGGAGAATATCTGGATCTCCCCTGTGAACCGTATGTGTGTGTGTGTGTGTGTGTGTGTGTGTGTGTGTGTGTGCCCGTCCGTTCGTCCGTTTGTGGTTGCGTTTGTTCCATACCACCGCTTGACAACAAGAGGGCGTGTAAGAAATAGCAGCCAAATCTTTCCTTTTCTGATTTCGATGTCACATTCGTTGAAAGCATGCGAAAAAAAAAAAGTGGAAAGGAAAAAACCCCACGAAACAAAACTCCATTGCTGGAAAACTCAGACTTTCCAAGTGACCCAACGGGTCACGGATATATATATATATATATATATATATATATATATATATATATACATATATATATATATATATACATATATATATATATGTATATCATCAGGAACCCAACGACGAGGGTTCCAGTTGATACGATCAGCGGAACAGCCTGCTCGTGAAATTAACGTGCAAGTGGCTGAGCACTCCACAGACACGTGTACCCTAAACGTAGTTCTCGGGGAGATTCAGTGTGACACAGAGTGTGACAAGGCTGACCCTTTGAATTACAGGCACAACAGAAACAGGAAGAAAGAGTGAGAGAAAGTTGTGGTGAAAGAGTACAGCAGGGTTCGCCACCATCCCCTGCCGGAGCATCGTGGAGCTTTAGGTGTTTTCGCTCAATAAACACTCATAACGCCCGGTCTGGGAATCGAAACCGCGATCCTACGACTCTGAGTCCGCTGCCCTAACCACTGGGCCATTGCACCTCCACTATATATGTATATGCATGTGTATACGCATGTATGTATGCATATATATGTGTAACACACACACACATTGCTGTATGGTAAGTAGCTTGCTTACCAACCACATGGTTCCGGGTTCAGTCCCACTGCGTGGCACCTTAGGCAAGTCTCTTCTACTATAGCCTCGGGCCGACCAAAGCCTTGTAGGTGGATTTGGTAGACGGAAACTGAAAGAAGCCCGTCGTATATATATATATATATATATATATATATATGTGTGTGTATGTGTGTGTGTGTGTGTGTATGTGTGTGTGTGTTTACGTCCCCGTAACTTAGCGGTTCGGCAAAAGAGACCGATAGAATAAGTACTAGGCTTACAAAAGAATAAGTCCTGAGGTCGATTTGCTCGACTAAAAGGCGGTGCTCCAGCATGGCCGCAGTCAAATGACTGAAACAAGTAAAAGAGAGTAAAGAGTATATACTGGTTTTAAATATTGGCACAAGGCCAAGAATTAAACAGACAGATGACAAGGTACGAACCGGAAATTCACACAAAGACAGGAACATGCTCTTCATCAGTTGCACCCCCCACACACACACACACATACACACTACAGTAAAGAAGAAGAAGAGTTAGTTATTTTACACATCTCACACTATTATTATCCTATCCAAAGCTCGCTGTGAGTGCAGTGAATATGGGACAACATTCACACAGAAGATGTAGCTCGCTCTACCCCCCCCCCCTCATTTACTTTTCAGTCTCTTAGACTCTCTACCTCTCACTATCCCTTTCTATCTCTCTCTCTCTCACACACACACACAAATATATATACACGAATTGCTGGTTGTGAGTACAACGAATCAAGAATGTTGATGGTTTGTAACTCATTCATTTCCTGTGAAAAAGGGCTGATGGAATGGTGAGTGAAATTGTACACCGCACACACATAAACACACACACTGTCGTCCTAACTTTCTTTCCTTCTTTCCTTCTTGCCCCTCGCCCGACGGGGAGCAATGGAAGGCATTCAAAACCTGCAACAGTGCACACACACACATACATATATATATATATATATACACACACACACACATATATATATATATATATAATATGCATACACATACATATATGCGTATACACACACACACACACACGCATATACATACACATATATATACACGCACAAATACAATATGCATAAATTATTTATACATAGACACACCAGATTCGTATACTATATATGAATATATGAAAATGAATTTATATATAGAGCAGTCAGTCATACGAAACCTGCGGCCCGTGGGACTTTCTGAATCGCAAACCGACGAAAATCTTTTTTTACTTTTTGCTGAGCATCCCGCGAAATGTTTGTTCTGAAGAAATGAGTAAATTCTACGAAAAGTATATCATAATAATAATAATAATAATAATAATAATATTATTATTTCTACTCTAGACACAATGCCTGAAATTTTGGGGGAAGTGGGGTTAGTCGATCACATCGACCCCAGTACTTGACTGGTACTTAATTTATCGACCTCCAAAAGATGAAAGGCAAAGTCGACCTCGGTGGAATTTGAACTCAGAACGTAACGGCAAGACGAAATACCTCTAAGCATTTCGTCCAGAGTGCTGTCAGAATCACCGCCTTGATGATGATGATGATAATAATAATCCTTTCTATTATAAGCACAAGGCCTGAAATTTGGGGGAAAGGATTAAATCGATTACATCGGACCCCAGTACGCAACTGGTACTTAATTTATCGACCCCGAAAGGATGAAAGTCAAAGTCGACCTCGGTGGAATTTGAACTCCGAACGTAACGGCAAGACGAAATACCTCTAAGCATTTCGCCCGGCGTGCTAACTATTCTGCCAGCTCGCCGCTTTAAATTTTTTCTACTATTAGCGCAAGGTCTGAAAATTTGGGGAGGTAGGCGGGGGTGGGTGGGTCTAGTCGATTACATCAACCCCAATGCTCCACTGGTACTTATTTTATCGGCCCCGAAAGGCAGAAAGACAAAGTCAACCTCGGATGAATTTGTACCCAGAACGTAAAGCAGGAGAAAATGCCGTCGTCTAGCGTTGTGTCCAGCGTGCTTGCCCCGCCCCTTAAAATTCCTGGCCTTGAATCCTGCAACTGACCGGCGTCTCGTTCAGGGGTGAATGTTGTGATTTCGGTCAATCTACGCCATTGGAACAGGGTAGCCGGCCTTGAGAGTCGAAGGGCTTGAGATAAAGTAAAAGAAATCTCCGTTGTGTGACACACACTTTAGGAACTTATTTCGAATTTTACTCCTTGTGAAAACAATTTAAGGACCGTCGCCTTTTCTGGTTGAAACTGAGAGTAATTTCCTATTTGACGTTCGTAAAAATCATGGTGATTCAAAATGTTTATTTCGCTAAAACATTTCATAACTGGAAGTGGTACATACACCACTACGAACAGCGAATGAAAATTAAGGGGAAATGATTGACTTATTTTGAATAGGGTTTCGCCCTGGGCACATATGAGAAATCTTCAACAATTCACGGTGGGCACACCAAGTAATACAAGGTCGCAGAATCTGACAAGGATCGAACCAGTATCGTAATTGTATACCTTTCTTTCATTGATTATTTGCTGATCTGTAAGTATTTCGTTGGGATTTACAGTAAAACAAGGAGCAGCAGGGCGTCCAACGAGACATGCTAATCGAGTTAAAATGAAATTAAAACTCAAAATAAATTCGATTCTACGAACGTCAAAATAGAAAATTACCGAACCAAGGACCAATACAAGCAGTGCAAAGTTCAAATAACGAGACAACATCGCAATAGGGTTATTGTAGCTTTTAAAAACAGACTCCATCTAAGAATATCTGAAGAAGGAATTGTAATTGCGAAATATCATCGGACTATAGATAACCAAATTACAACAGGTATACAGTCCATTTTTTGTATTATAGTGCATTGTTGTACCATTCTAAACTTTTTATTCTTTACAAATAATACACAATGCTTCAAGCGAACTACAATACTCTCCTACAATTATATCCACTTTTACTTTGTAATCGTATTAATACGTTTGGCTGTCTAAGTATTCCCCGATTCATTTAAGGTTTGGTCACCGTTTACTTTATGTTATATAAAGAAAATGTGGCTCAGACAATGAGTTTGAGTTGTTTTGTTTGACGATATTTGAAAGACTTTTAAAAAAAAAGACAACTATGATGTAATTATTTGAATCTGAAACCACTTTGCCATGCCCTCTCAATAATATTAAGCTGAAAATATCCACGACACAAAGGTTATGTTTTCTAGCCGAGATATAAAAAAAGAAAGTGAAGAAATGATGATGATGATGAACCAGATTATTATTAAATATAAATTTTGTATTTTGTTTGCTTTGCAATTTTCTGAGAAAAAACGCAGGATATTCACTTAACTCCAGCCATTCATCCTGCCTGTCTACCTACCGACCCACCCACCTACCTACCTACCTACCTATCTCTCTCTCCCTATCTATCTATCTTTGTCCATCTATTTATCTAACAAGCTAGCTATCTTTGTTTACTTATCTAGCTGTCACTTTTCTCTCTCTCTCTCTCACACACACACACACACACACACACACACTTGGGTAGTTTATTTTATTTTATTTAAACGAATTATCTCTATTAAGGTATTTGCAAATGGCTATATGCGCCGGAACCGGATGTTATATAATAGAAACTTGCCATATCTCTAGTTGGAGAATTCCGTAGAGACAGATTGGTGTGTGTATATAGGCCATGCTGGGGCACCACTTTGAAGGATTTAGCCGAACAAATAGACCCCAATGCTTATCTTTAAAAGTCTCGCACTTGCGAAACCGCAACTTCACGAGGACGTAAATAACCGACACCGGTTGGCAAACGGTGGTGGAAAACATACTATATATTATATATATATATATATATACACGCACGTGTTTGTATTTATATACCTCACCACCGCCTGACAACCGGCGTTGGTGTGTTTACGTCCCCGTAACTTAGCGGATCGGCAAAATAAACTGACACAATAAGTACGACGCTTTTAAAAAAGTACTGGGGTCGATTCAATCGAATAAAAATTCTTCAAGGCGGTGCTCCAGTATGGCCGCAGTCTAATAGATATTAATCTAGCTAGCTGAATAGATAGATAGATAGATAGATAGATATATAGATAATGAAAGAGAGAGAGAAATAGAGATGGATAGACAGAGAAACAGAGAGAAAGAGACAGAGAGCGAAGGAGAGGGAAAGAGAGAAGGGAAGACAGAGATGGTGGTGGAAGAAGCGATTTAAATGCTGGGTGGCCAAGGCCTGTCGTTGAGAAAGAAATTCTAGACTTACTCACTAATCAGATAAATATACAAAACAGACCGGACGTATGTTTTAAATACAAACGATGAATTGTACCCAACATACATACACTTAAACATGTATACTGCACACACAGACAATAACAGGCGTGAGGTCGGAAATGCTTACCCATAACACTTACACACGCAGTTACGTCACGCCATGTTACCCATCAGAGAGGATTGTCTCTTTTCACAATCATATATTAGTGAGAATAGAATTTAAAAAAGACTACGCCGTCTGCTTTCATTCATCGTCCGTCTAACGTCCCCCGTTCACCTCCACCATGCCTCATTATTTTCTTGCCCTACCTACGTGGCTAACTTTATAAAAACTGTTTTTCTTCTACTTCTTAAACTCTGCTAATATGTATTCAACACTTTTTCTTTCACTTCTACATCTTAATGATTTCGTGGAGGCGCAATGGCCCAGTGGTTAGGGCAGCGGACTCGCGGTCATAGGATCGCGGTTTCGATTCCCAGACCGGGCGTTGTGAGTGTTTATTGAGCGAAAACGCCAAAAAGCTCCACGAGGCTCCGGCAGGGGATGGTGGCGAACCTCGCTGTACTCTTTCACCACAACTTTCTCTCACTCTTACTTCCTGTTTCTGTTGTGCCTGTAATTCAAAGGGTCAGCCTTGTCACACTGTGTCACGCTGAATATCCCCGAGAACTACGTTAAGGGTACACGTGTCTGTGGAGTGCTCAGCCACTTGCACGTTAATTTCACGAGCAGGCTGTTCCGTTGATCGGATCAACTGGAACCCTCGTCGTCGTAAGCGACGGAGTGCCAACAACAACTTAATGAGTCCACACACACACACACACACACACACACACACACACACACACACAGAGGCTGATCAGAAATAGTGATTTCGAATTTTAGCCCAATGCCAGCAATTTCGGGGCCGAGGGTAAGTCGATTACATCGACCTCAGTGTTCAACTGGTACTTAATTTACCGACCCCGAAACGATGAAAAGCAAAGTCGACCTCGATAGAATTTGAACTCAAAACGTAAAGACGGACGAAATGCTTTCGCCCGGCGTGCTAACGATACCACCATCAAGCTGACTTTCGCCGATTTGGAATAATTATTCGTGGTAAGACGTTTGCTTCTCAAACCACAAGATTCCAGGTTCAGTCCCACTGAGTGGCATTTTGGGCAAGTGTCTTCTTTTACAGCCTCAAGCCGAACAAAATTTATTGGACTAAAGGTGATGCTCCAGCATGGCCGCAGTCAAATGACTGAAATAAGTAAAAAAAATAAAATACACACACATATATATATATATATATATATATATATACGGCAAGGTTCTTTCAGTTTCCGCCAACCAAATCCACTCACAAGGCTTTGGTCGGCCCGAGGCTATAGTAGAAGACACTTGCTCACGCAGTGGGACTGAACCCAGAACCATGTAGTCGGTAAGCAAGCTACTTACTACACAGCCACGCCTGCGCCTATACAACAAATTTTTAAACATCGAACTTCAGAATAAAACAGTAATTAAAGGTGGGTCCACAGACAGAAAGAAAAATGGAATAAAGCCGTCAAGGCGTTGCCCCAGAATGGCCGCAGTCAAACAAGTAAAGGATAAGAAAATTAAATTAATACGTGTTTTTACGCTACGCGAGAGGAAATTGCATATTTAAATGAATGAAAAGAAGTTTATTTATTTTCCCACACACCTATGTGTAGTAAGATACGTAAGTGACAGAAGAGAAGGATGGGCTGCGTAGGTGGACATAGACACACTTATATGAAGACAGTTCACTAGAGGAAATATATAGAGTAATAAAAGTATGTACGTGCACAAGACAGACAGATAACTAGGTTGGCAGGTTGGCGTGTGTGTGTGTGTGTGTGTGTGAAGTAAATGTGGTTTTACGAATGGAGAATACGTCATAACGTATTAAAAAGCATTTTGAAAGTGAAAACATTTTCAGGAGCTTAACTGAAAACACTAGCAAGAAATGTTTCTAGTTTATATATATATATATACAGAGAGAGAGAGAGAGATTGGATTTGCCAAGGAAATAACAAACTTTATTAAGTAATTAAAGTTATGTTATGAATTAATTATCCACTAAAGGCAAAACAAAGCTTTGTAAGACTATATATTACTAACTATAAATATTATATATGTGTGTGTGTGTGTATGTACATATACATATATGTATATATACATATGTACATATATATGTATATATAAATAATAATATAAATGATATATAAATATATGCATATATCCATACATATATGTATATACCTACATCTATATGTATACATACATGCATATATGGGTACAGGACATCAAGAAAGACGTTAAACAATGAGAAACGAAAACAGAAAACGAACTTTTTTCGAACAACGAAAAAAAAAAGGAACAGAGAAACGAGACATGCAACAAAGATATATCCCTTCGTCAGTTGTCCCTGTTCCATCTACTCAGCGTTTCGAAGGCAAGGACAATACGCGACTTCGTTGGAACAGTCCTTCCCGTAAAGCAAATTAAATAAAATTTGAAATTTTTTGCGGAGGGTGAAAGTGTTAACAAGAACAGGACAGTGAGAACAAGACAGTAAAAACAAACGGTCAGGGCTGTTGAGTCAATATCTGTACATAGGTATATATATATATATATATATAAAACTCTTAGGCCCAAATGTCACTGTTTGCGTCGCGCAACGTGGGTCCTTTCACTTTCTAGTAAGCGAGATTTTGTCAGAAGGCCTCCAGGAAAGCGCAACGACCCACGTTACACGACAAAAACAGAGAAGTTTGTGAGTAAGAATTTGATGCTTTGGAGATGCATAAAAGAATGATGGTTCAAGAAAGTTGGTTAAAATCGACGAAAACTTGATTAGTGCTAAATACATCCATTTTCTGAAGGACAATTTGATACCAGACTTGGATGAAGATGAAATTTTTCAGCATTACGTAGCTCCATGCAACAGATCGCGTGCAACACAACAGAGTCTGGCTGACGAAGGTGTTACCGTATTGAAAGATTGACCCGCTCAGAGCCCTGAATTAAATATTGTCGAGCAAGAGCTCGTCAGAAGAATCCACGCAATCTTGAAGTGTTGTGGGACCTCAGCTTCTGAGAATGGCATCTCATACCTGTGAAGATAGTGAAGGATTTGTACACATCTCTTCTCGAATGCATTGAAAAGCTAACGGAAACCACACGAAATATTAACAATGTATATAGTAACTTAGTAACTTCTTGAAATGAACATAATGTAATAAATTTTCATTATAGACATTTTTTCCGTTTTAAAACACTGTATCTTGATTGGTTTATGTGAGGCAGCCGAAAACTTTTGCACAGCCATTTTTGGTGGTCGTCTCACATCTTCCCCTCTCATTCAGAACCCCCACAACAAAATATAAGGATTAGGGTATGGAAATGACTCCAACAGGGCCAATGTTTCATCTGTAAAAAACGCAATGCGAAACATCCAGTTATAAGTTGGCAATTAGTAGAAATTTACAATAGTTTAAAGTGGCCGAAGACTTTTGCACGGTACTCTGTGTTTGCGTGTATATATATATGTGTATATATATATGAGGTGGGGAGCGCACATAACATGAAGAGCCTGGCCGGGCTGTACACGCTCTAGCTACGCCACAGCGAGTGCTATTTATTCCTTTTGAACACACACATACATACGCATGCGCGCGAACTACAAAGAACCTATTCTAGACATTCACAGAATCTTCACGGAACAGAAAGTTTACCGTTTCTCTCATCTTCACTTGGAGCAAAAAACAACATTTAAACTGAGAAGATAATAAATTTATAGTTACAAATCGCAGTTAACACTGTCATTAATTATCATACTAATTAGTAAATTAATAATAACTAACTTTGCCCCCTTCAACCTCCGCTCTCTAATACAGTTCTAGTTGAAGGCCAGACAGTAAGAATGACTAGGTTATTACAGAAAGGGGTTTAGTGCTGGTGTACTAAGGTAACTTGTTTGTTACTTCAGAACAGCGGACCCCCTTGTAGTAGAGGAGGAACAAAACAGAGAGGCCACAGCGTTGTCGTTTGTAGGTAATATATTGGCGAGTGATAAGACGGTGAGATGGCAGAAACGTTAGCACGCCGGGCGAAATACTTAGCGGTATTTCGTCTGCGGTTACATTCTGAGTTCAAATTCCGCCGAGATCGACTTTGCTTTTCATCCTTTCGGGGTCGATTAAATAAGTACCAGTTACGCACTGGGGTCGATCTAATCGACTTAATCCCTTTGTTTGTCCCCTCTATGTTTAGCTCCTAGTGGGCAATAAAGAAATACGAAACGTTAGCACGCCGGGCGAAATGCTTAGCAGTATTTCATCTGCCGTTACGTTCTGAGTTCAAATTCCGTAGAGGTCGACTTTGCTTTTCATCCGTTCGTGGTCGATAAATTCAGTACCAGTTGCGTACTGGAGTCGATCTAATCGACTGAGTCCTCCCACCAAATTTCGGGCCTTGAACCTAGAGTAGAAAAGGATATATTGGCGAGTGAACAATATACCTGCTCATCAGTCGACTGACCTTATTTTTATGATAGGAGAGATGGCAAATAAGGTGTTTGTGTGGTAACAGCTACAAAAAAAAAAAGTACGACATTAAAATTGTTTTGTTACAATCCTCCTTTTTTTTTTTCACCTTCCCAGTGGAAATTCTGAATGGCTTTTAAAAACACACACACGCACCTACATACACTTTTGAACAGGTAGAAAGTAGTAGATGTGACTCAAGGACCGAGAGTTTCGAAAAAGGTCCTAATCAATTCGAATCAGAGCTTGGCCCCTAAATAAACCTGCACCGACCAATGCCTTGCGAATGGATTTGGCAGACGGAAACTGGGTGGAAACCTGTCGTGTGTGTATGTGTATATGCGTGTGTGTGTGTGTGTGTGTGTGTGCATGTGTATCTGTGTCCGTGTCCGTCTCACCACTGCTTGACTATCGGTATTAGTTTGTTTGCGTCCTCGTAACCTAGCACTCCGACAAAAGAAAACCAAAAGAATAAGTACCTAAAACTTACAAACAATGAATAAGTACTAAGATCGATTTATGCGACTAAAAATTCCTCGAGACAGTGCCCCAGCATGGCCGCAGTTCAACAACGACTGAAACAAGTTAAAATTAAATGATAGTGTGTTGTCCTTTCTTTCCCAAGATGTTGCTATAATGATTTTGTGTTGTTACTGATAATGGTTGTTTTTGTCTCGGTCTAAATTATGATTAAAAACATTCCACCCGTGACCATCCTGTATTTCTTCCTACGTGCAGTGTAAAACTGTATATTTATTGTTATATTTGAAAACATAAGTAGAGTTCAATGAAAATTAAAAAAAAATTAAATACCTTAAATATAATTTTAAAAAAACGATTTCGTCTGCTAGTCATTGCCGATCATTGCCGATTATTAACGACTGTCGTCGATTACTGCCGAATATGAACGATTATTTGTTTACTTTCAATTTGCTTCGCGTTGTTGTTATTGGCATTTTATATGTACAAAAATCGAAAATTTACCGATTAGTGTGAGTTTGGGGGTGTGTGAAACAAAAATACTGACAGTGATAAATATCATAGCAAAGAGAAACGGAATGGTGTTCAGCAAACTTAATGAAGTTCCTGGTGTATTAAAGTGAAAGAAACGCATCTTCAAACAATAATGACAACCAGATAAATAATAATAATAATAATAATAATAATAATAATAATAATAAATAATAAAATAACATGGCAAATTATCTTATGTTAAGTGACAAGTGTTCAGTAGAGCAAATTATATAATTAAAAGCAAAATACGTGTTACTCGGGACATATTTCCATGATATCTATACATCATATACGATATACAATGAAGGCGCATAGCTTATAGGTTAGGGTACGCGGCTTACAATCGTAAAGTATTGCGTTAGATTCTCGGCGGAGTTATATCCTTGGGGAAGCCATTTTATTTCTTGTTCTTCCAGTCCACTCAACTGGCAAAAATGAGTTGTACCTGTATTTCAAAAGAGCCATCCATGTCACATTCTGTGTCACACTGAATCTGCCTGAGAACTAGGTTAAGGGTACGTGTGTCTGGAGAGTACTCAGCATGTAAATTTCACGAGCAGACTGTTCTGTTGATCGGATCATCTGGGACCTTCGTCTCGTCGGAATGCCAGTTATGATATCATCTGCCAGACTAACTTGAGACTTATGAAAAGAAGCTTTTGTATAACTTCAGAAACAAGAACAAACTAAAAGTCTGAAAACAAGTATGGACGTTTAGAAGAGAAGCTTTAAAAAATACTTTGGACGGGCAAAGGATTAAACAAAAACACAAAAAAAAACGAGATTATGAAACTATAATGCGTTGTGTCACAGCAACTATTTCTTACAGCCGAAAAACATGGACCTGGAGGAAAAGAATAGTTACATGCTTACAAACGCATTACGGTTTGAAATAATACACGAAGACCCATAAAACAACAACGAAATGGATCCGAAATCAAACAGTTAAATGGACATTGTTAAATTTATAAAATCATTGAAATAGAATTGGATTGAATACGCAAAGAAGATGAATGACAACAGGTGGAGAGTACAGTTGAGAGACTAACATCCGAGATGCTGCAAAAGAGGAAAACAATGAACAAAATGGAGGAATGAATTCGATAGATTTGATAAAGATTGGATATATTAATGGCCATCGTTTTCCAAATCTTTTCACTTAACAGTTTTTGTAATTCTACCACACCCAATCCATTTTCACAAACACACACACACATTATATACACATGCACACACATACAAGCAACCTGGCTATGGTTCCTGAATATACTGACTATAGCCCCAACGCGCAGGGCCTCCAAGAGAAATTATACAAGGTGAACCGAGCTAGATAAACCCACCACACCAGGGTTCTAACAAAATTCCAGGAAGCTATGGACCATTTTCTATGTAGGACCTTATCAGTAGGAAAGCAAAAGCTGATTTGATTGATGGATCTAGTTAAAAGTAGTTTAAAATCGCAATGAGTGAAAACAAATACGAAACTAAGGATTTACACTTTTATCTTATATTTCCTTGTGAGGAATAAAGTGTTAACTTTTGTTCTAGTCTCAATGAATTAAGAATATCTTATATATATATATATATATATATATATATATATATATATATATATATATATATATATCTCATTTACTGTATCATTTCACTCTTGTATTTACAATTAGCATTGGATTCTTTTTTTCCTAAATACGCTTCCAACAATTTCGAAATGTTTCTTTTAAAAGTATACCACGGTCTCTTTTCTCTGTCTCGCTCTCTCTCCTTTCTCACCCCCACACTCATACATTTGGCAGAGTGGTTAAGAAATTCGCTTTGTAACAACGTGGTTTCAAGTTCGATTCCACTGCGGACCACCGTCAGCAAGTGACTTCGACTATAAGGGCTGGGTCTACCAATAACTTGCGAGTGAAGTATAGAAGACGAAATCAAGGCTGAAACCCGCCGTGTGTTTGTGTGTGTGTGTGTGTGTGAGTGGGTGAGAGAGAGAGAGAGAACGAAAGGAGGGTATATGGTGATACTGTACAGATATACACAGATAACGTAACATGTGTGACTGTACCACTGCTGATAGTGCATAAAATACACACACACACACACACACACACACACACACACACACACACACACACACACACACGGATAGTGTATCGTGTTTTTGTTGGGGAAGGAATGGCTGCAGAGGACTGGTACTTTAATAGAACTGAAAAATATAAACTTCATTCACGTGTGTGTGTGTGTGTACACACATACATAGACTTAACTTTACGGAAAAAGACATAGATAATAATAGAAAGACAAAGGATAAAAAAAAAATTTTGAAATATCCCTCATCAGCTCTATATTCCGGATTCACTGTAGTTTCGTTACAAAGCACAACATCTGGTAAGCGCCGGTGATTGTAAACAATCATTAAACGAAAAGACAAATGACTTGTCGGACTAAAGTGTTTAGTGCTGAAACTATAACGAACCTGGTTTACATGGCTGATGAGTGATATTTCTACGTTTCTTGTTTTGTCATTTGTCCGTTCATCGTTTTCCAAATCTTTTCACTTAACAGTTTTTGTAATTCTACCACACCCAATCCATTTTCACAAACACACACACACACATTATATACACACGCACACATACAAGCAACTTGGCTATGGTTCTTGAATATACTGACAATAGCCCCTACGCGTAGGGCCTCCAAGAGAAATTATACATGGTGAATAGAGCTAGATAAACCCACCACACCAAGGTTCTATCAAAAATTCAATGAAGCTATGGACAATTGTTTATGTAGGAGCTTATCAGATATTCATGGGCTCTCAGGATCCAAGACCAATGTACTAGTTGTATCCCATCTCTTATAAATTTTGCGTACACATAGGTATTACATCCCCTAAATATATACTGTGTTGGGCATTAATATATCGAAGGGTGAGGAGGAGCAATACAACAAAAAGGAAGCAGAAAATGGTGAAAATGGCTGCGGTGGAATAAGGAGACGGAAATCTGGTGATAAGGAAATACATCTCTAACTATACACGTATATCTATATACATACTTATATAGACACGCCTGCACATACATACACACACACACACACACACACGGTAAAGTTTGGTAGAACAATCAGAATATGAACTTAATGCAAGGAGCATTCATTATTACAGACAGAAAATTACAAAAGTCACTCAAGGACTGATTAAAGAAATTAGAAATGCATTTGTGTGTGTGTTTGTGTTTGTGTGCGTGTGTACGTGCGTCTGTGTTTGTGAATTCACTCGTATGAGCAAGTGTGTTTATGACTATTAATGAATATATGTACACATACAAAGCAAAATATGAAATTAGGGAGAAACAACGAGAATAAAGGGGTGAACAGGATGGAAGAGGGGGAAGCAGTGGGAGAGAGAGGGGGGAAGGTAGTGAAAGGTTTTTTTGAGAAAGTGAAGAAAAACAGGTGGACTGAGCTTAAAACTGCATAGTTGTGGCTCAATGCCCAGCTCTGTTCTGTCTGAGCAACGGACTTATGATCGAAAACGCTCTAACTGTGACCACATCTTAGTCTCAGACAGACAGACAGAAAAGGGAGAACGTTATCACAACTACCCCACCCCACCACCATTACTACTGTAGCCACCACCACAGAAAACTATCGCCATAACCAGACACACACCACAGCCACATCCAGCATAATTAAAAGAGAGACAGTGTGTGTGTCTATACATGGTCACTAGACCAGCCAGAAATCACAGCCTAAAACATTTGATAATGCAAGCCCAGACCAACCCTCGAAAGGTGCGTTAGCCTAGGACCTAGATCTAGACTCTGGGTCTATGTTTGGACTGATTGTTTTTTTTTTATCATAGTCTCGTCTGCTGAATCAAGGGTTGACCCAGGGCTACAGGATAATCATCTACTAAAAAAACTAATTTATCAAAGAAAGCGTGAGAAAAAGTTTTGTGACATTGATAATGATTAGGCAGCAAGCAGCGATGATGATGATGATGGTGGTGGGGGTGGGGGGGGGTCGTCGTAGTCGTCATAATAATTATTGTTTACGTTATCGTCTTCATCAACGCCAGCCTCATTCATTAAAAGGAATAAGTTTTTAATGAGAGACAGGCAGGCAGGCAGGCATAAACAGCTCGCGCGCGCATGCGTATGTGTGTGCATATGTACATATGTGTGTGTGTGTGTATGTATATATATATATATATATATATATATATATAGACAGAGAGAGGGGGGGAAGAAGACAGATAGACAGACTGACAAAATATACTGACACACAAATATGTACAGAGGCAGGCAGGCACAGCAGACAGACGGACAGGCAAACGGACAGACAGACCGACAGACATGGACATGCAGAGAGACAGACAAATAGACAAGCAGAGAGACAGATTGACAGACAGGTAAATAGAGAGGACAATTGTATCCACCAAGACGGGACAAGCCAACGCAACCCACGACATTGTCGTCCGACCCGCGAGGAGGAAATACAAAAGAAAACAAAAAAAACGGTTCGAATCTCACTGAAAATGAATCCCAGCGCTAGGAAATAAAAGAAGTTTAACAACTTGGTCCCACAGAACCCTGAGAACCAACTGGGCACACAATGGTTGGAATACCTTCGGTCATAGGTCTATTAGGAGAGTTTCCCTGGGGCTGAACAATAACAACTCAATCACACACACACACACACATCATATCCTATATAAATATACACATACATACAAGCACAGAAACGTACACACTTCAATACACAAATATATATGTGCGTGTGCGTGCGTGTGTGTAAAGCACATTGCCCACGTACAGTCACACACACCCACAAACCCCTTAGGAATATAAACAGACACACATATATATTACGAATCGCGTGCGTGCGTGCGTGTGTGCGTGTGTGTGTGTGTGTGCATGTGCACGCACGCGCATGTGTAGCACAGTTTTTCTTTCCAACAAGCTAAATCGAGACAAGACTACGCGCGAGATTAACTTATTTAAATAAACCGTTCTCATACTTTATTAGTCACACACACACACACACACACACACACACACACACACACATGTATGTATTCCGCCAAGGTGGACTTAGCCTTTCGTCCTTTCGAAGTCGATTAAAAAAAAGGTGCCAGTTTCGCGTTAGGATCGATATAATCGGCTTAATCCCTTTATCTGTCCTTGTTTGTCCCCTCTATGTTTAGCCCCTTGTGGGCAATAAAGAAATACATGTGTGTGTGTATATATACATACACACATACAGAATACAGACACACTCATATACAGACTCAGACACAAGAATTATAGAATTTTATGAAC